>NC_061511.1:6778608-6834780 GCF_022539505.1 Lolium rigidum | reverse complement strand
GAGGAAGAGGGCTCTATTGGAGATCTTCCCTCAAAGGATGATAATTCCACGAAGAAACCTCCTCCGGCTTATCATAATACTATTCGGGTAACCCACGTAAACTTGATGAATGCAAATTCTCCTATTGAAAATACTATATGCATTCTCATCTTTGTAGTGTTTGTGTGAAGCTTTGGGGCGTGGTGGAAAATGGATTTGATGTCGTTGATGAGAGGAACATGTCACCTCAAGAGAAGGTCAATTGCCAACTCAACTCACCCGCCACTGACAAGATTCATCAAAGCTTGAAGCATGAAATCTATGATCAAGTTGTTGACATGGAGTCCACCAAGGAACTTTGGGACAAGCTCACAACCATGTTTGAAGGCACCATGAGAATAGAGAAAGGACATAGGTGTAAGATGTTTCAAATCGTAAACTAAATTGTTGACTCCGGTCGACTACAAAAAATATGCCCCAAGCTAGTGCAAGTGGGAGACCGTCGAAAAAATGCCCTAGTGACATGTGTTATTATTATATTTCCATGATTATGATTAAGTTTATTTTCATGAATATTAGATTCGGAGGAGAACTGAATAAATGTGTGGAATAATAAACACCAAATAAGATCCCTAGTAAAGCCTCTATGACTAGCTTGTATATTATTGGTAGTCACATTTTCCTAACTATGGGCATAATTAAAGTGTTACGAGGTTGCCAATTATATATGAGAATAATATTTTTAAGGTGAACAATGTTGTTGGATAGACCATTTTTTGATATATCGAGTAACACTTATGTTGCTGGTATTTTCTCAATAAGAATTGTATTATTGTTTACTAATTTCCTTCGACCATGAGAATATCATAGACATGGATGATATTGACTGGGTTTGCACCATGACATCAAACATTATTCCCTAACTTGGTAAGTATAAAGATCGATTACATGATACCGGAAAGAATGCCAATATTCTAGATATGTTCAGACTAGGAATTGCTCCTCCAGCAATGGAGAGGATACTTTCAGCCCTCTCGTATTATGATGTCCAGCATCACTTGGCCAGGTAACGCGATTAAGTTAGTAGTCGTAGGGACACTGGTAATATGAAACAAGAGTACATGCTAGGACATCGGTAATATGGAACGAATACATACTGGAAACAGGGATAATGTAACATTTTCGTCCCACATACTATAAAGTATCAAAAACAATACAGGAATCGTAGTGTACAGAATACAAGAGGTTCACACAATAAAGGTCGTGGGTACATGGGAATTATTATGGCCATCAAGAGAATGTCGATTATTGTCGTGAAAGGAGTTCCAGATGATCTTGAAATGTTCACTCACAGAAACAACCTTAGACGATGTAGTTCCTAAACTTCCGATACATTTTTACCTTGACTCACATCTCTTCGCATCAATTCTATCTTGTTTCTCTTTTGTTTCCACTTGGCATCCTCTAGTAAAACAACCTTTTCTGCCAAGTGGAACGCCCTAATTTCTGCTGATTTAGGCTACAACTTGACGCATTAGCAAGTTCGCATCAATATATGGATGAATTTCATAGTCTCCGCATTATCTTTCTAGACTTATCAGTTCTAAAACCTTCGTACATTAAAAAGAGCACAGATTTGCCATCGGCAACTTTAGCACCACACTCCGCCTCGGCCTCACCAAGGTTGCCTTACACATTCTGGGAGCGAACAAGCAAGTAACATACCACAATCACTGACAATTCGTTCTTCGTAGCAAAACAATGCTATCTTGGAAAAGCTAGTGACACTGTTCCTGCATCATCTACTATGTCCTTTGTAAACCCGGAAACTGAGTGACCACCTCACCAGGTACTACAGCTAAGAACGGATACCTAATTATACTGGGAACTTGAAATAACTCCTTCAGTCAACTGCCAATCCTACAATTCAGTCCGACAAGTCATCACCAGAGTCTACGTCCACAGGAGCAGCAGCCGCACCACGGTAGGCAGCAGTCTCATCTGCATAGCGTTTTTTATCCACTATGGACTGCTCGACATATGGCTGCCTCTCCTCAGCTGCAAAATTAAACATTTGAAATTATTATCAGATCTTTTTTTTATCCAACACCCCATACCCACATCTGTTTTGTTTCGGTAAACTTAAACTGCCAGTATTGACTGCACCACTGCCATAGTAACTTACTCCTCCACCCAGGAATAAGTGTACTTTGGTTTTGTTGTAAGTCAACCTTATTTTAATTTGACTAACTTTATAAAAATAAGTATAACATATATGATACTCCATCCGATCCATATTAATTGTCTCTAATATAAATGCATACACGTTTTAGTTCTAAATACATCCATACAAGCGACAAGTAATATGAATCGGAGGGAGTATCAAATTTGTAGATTATGAAACTAAATTCAAGACAAAATTACTGATATTAATTTAATGTCGTTAATACTGCCAAGTTTTCATATAAAGTTGACTAAGGACAAAACTAGAAGTACACAGATTAGCGGACGGAGCGAGTAAGCATGTAAAACAGGTAAGGGTCTAGAAATATTACCTGACATCTTTTGCCATTTCTCCCCAAGCTTCTTTGCTATATCTGTGACCCCCAGTTCGGGATTGCTGTTCTTCAAATTCTACATTAGGAAAATGTCAATTTAAGTTTGAGGATTCATAACATTATTGTTCCTATAACTTCATGGTTGCTTTTTTTTTTGGTCAGAACTTCATGGTTGCTTAATTTGCTAAGTATAGGTCACATGCATTCATTAACAATAGCAAATCGGTTCCACAACCTAATATACTGTAAAAACTGGCCTAGCTTGGGGCAAAGCTATAATACACTAACTGAAGAGAGGAACTTTTTCTGTAAAACTAACAAAGCAAAAAAAATGCAACTCACAGATTTGATATCACAAGTGTTCAACTGACTATATTTTTTTCACCATGAAAGCAGAAAAATTAAATATGGATGGATGCAAGTAACTTACAACTCGCTCAGTCTTTGAGAAGTACATGAACGGAGCTATTGCTCTTTTAGGGGCATTTGGATCTTTCTTCTTCTTCTTCGCCTTTTTTTTCTCTGAACCTTCCGCATCCCCACTCTTTGGCTTCCTCTTCGCAGGTGGCTTTGAGCTACTAACTTCCTTTTTGGAAGATTTCTGAAACAATAAGTTATTAGAACAGTGCCTTACTACATATTTTTTGGCTCAGGAAGAGTTCTGTTAGGGATGCAGACAAAGTAAATTCAGTTACCTCCTTTTCTCCTCCACTTAAGCTAGCATCAGAACCCTCCTCTTCAGAATCATCACTAGGGGATCCACTGTCATCCTTGTCCGCCACAAAATCCTCGTCCTGAAGTTGGAAAGAATTACAGCAAGGTATACATGCAAATGAATTAGGTACTCCAATCCAGGACAACACGTTGATAAAAAAGAGCCTTGTAGACAAGCAGTACCTCTTCATCACTTTCTTCATCACCAGCCTGATTTTTAATCCCATTCAGATATGGATCAGGGTCATCTATAGTGCTCTGAAGAGCAGCTGCAACGGCACCACTTCCTTCAACGCCATCTTCTCCAAGATTCATGATTTTCAAATTCTTAGCACTTGAACAAGAAATGAAAAAAGTACTTATTAGCTTCATACAGCATAAATCATACACTGATAATTAAATGAATTTAGAAGGCGTATACCTGACAAAGTTGAAAAGGTTATGATATTCATTCCTTTGGATATTTCTGAAGAGATGTTCTTGATCATTTTTTAGCTTGACCAGGAGATCAAAATAGTGAGACGACATACTAGCACCACCAGCACCATGACGCTCAAATTCAACATAATCAATCTGCAATAACTATATGCTTAGCAGAGGACAAACAGATGAAGAACCATGAATAATGTCAAAAAAATACAAACTAGACCTCCTCATGCAGAATGAGTGTTGGGGGCTTGGGCAGAAAGAAAAAGCCCTTTTCAAGAGGATAGAGCAACCCATCTTCAGCTTTAAGTGATGATTTCACAGCATATCCATCTTGACAACTGCGGAACGTGCTTGGTCTTGTCACTTTAGCACCAGACAGGCCACGGAGGATTTTGGAGAATACCTCATGTTCTAGACCCTATGGACAAATCAAACACTATATGAGTCCATCAGTCCGTCTGGAGTTCTACACAAATATAAATCAAGATACGACAACAAGTGTAAACGAAGAACTGTAGAAGTGGAAAATGAACAAACATAAGGGTACTATCACTTAATCAGGACACTAGAATGACTGATATTTAATGTGATTTCAGAACCCAACCACAATCAGTTTCATATTTGCAAGCAGAAGGACTGAGCATCAATGGCATCTATCACAAACCAAAAAAAAAATGAAATTTTGCAAAGACGAACTATAATCTGATGAGTATCCAGTTAGGTAATAAGCTTATTGGAGGGTTTCGGTGTTTCAGCAGTACATAATCAATACATACAGTTCAGAGCCCTTCATAACTAAATTGGAGATGTGTATCTGGGCATATCAATAGAGAAATATAAGTATTAACCA
Organism: Lolium rigidum; assembly: GCF_022539505.1. NCBI lineage: Eukaryota > Viridiplantae > Streptophyta > Magnoliopsida > Poales > Poaceae > Lolium > Lolium rigidum. The sequence goes on along the minus strand of NC_061511.1, from coordinate 6,830,250 downwards.
TATGGATCAATGTAGAAGTTACAGCATACAACTATGACAAAGAAAAACGTCTAAAGCATGTACCACCAAAGGAAAATAATGTAAATAGGAGCTAGGATTGACTTATGACGTGAAACATCATGTTAAACTTGGAACAAATGAAAGGAAAGCTAGACTATTAAAAGCAGATAAGCATATCACATTGTAAGAACTCTGCAGTCTATCCTTGTACTTTTCAGCCAAAACCTCCTCACTTAATGACAGCTCCGTTGTAAGTACTGCCTCTGTCATAAACTGTCCATGAAGGAAATGGTTACTAAATGTCTAAGGTGAACTGTAACAAAGTTAATGTGAGATGAGTGTAATATAAATATATAATACCTGAATAACAATGTGAGGATATAATGTTTGTCCTTTGCGAATTGGTGGATCAAGTGTAATGACCAAAAAGGTATGAGGGTTGTTTGACTGAACATATAAGCATGAGATCATATTAGCTTCTTGACAATACACAAAAATAAAAAAAGGTGAAGAATTCTTGAAAGTATTCACAGTATTGAAAAAAATATAACCTTTGGCAAAACAAAGAGGCGAAGAATACTGCTATACTGGATTTTGAAATCATTGGCTTGTCCTTGGAGTCGTAAGAATGACATATGAAGCTCAACAGTGTACCGACCTCTGAATAAAAAATGAGCAGTTAGCTTATGTAATGAAATAGAAGAAAATGAATACGGATAGCATACCCTTATTTTCAGATTTAGAAAAGCCTATAGTTTCAAGAGTTCCACACCTTGGAGTAAGAATTCCAATTCCCTCAAAGGCAGCAACAGCCTCCTCTGATGAGCCAACATCAGCTATGGCCAAGATCTTCTGCCAAAAAATCTAAAATAAAGAGAAGATTTCATTATTTGCACCAAATAAGCATGAATGTCCCGCTATCATATTGTGCTTATCGAGTAAGCTCACATGAGCTGAAGGCCGTTCCTCATCCCCAATGAATTGAGTATTTGATGTTGGTACATGAAAACTCATATCCATCAGCGAATCTTTCTGCAGGAATGATGAAAAGAGGAGTTACAATCACCCAATCTTACAATTAAAGTTGGCTACAAACTGTACAACCACACAATATAAGGGAAACCAGAATTCTCTAGATGTTGCTCCTGGTGCATTTGTCGGCTCAGCACAACAGAAGTCTTGGAAAGTTAAATAATAGGTATATGGCCAAACCATGGGCGCAAGTTTCTAAAATATCTTAAAATGAGATTGAAAGCACATTTGAGGAAATAATAAGTGCCACTGTGAAGTGTAAGAACAGAAAGAAACATATAGCTTATGGAACTTCAAAGAAACGCAAGCAATGTAGAGATCCATAGACATAAATCACCCAACAACAGTTAGCAAAAGACAGCCAACAGGCAAAATTTTACAAAAGTACAAGTAATTTTGGATAAACATATCCAGGCAAACCACATACCTCATTAGCCCCTGTAGTATCATCGACGTGGAACTCAAGAACAACATCAGTTTTTCCTTGCAACTGAGTTTGAGAAACATCTGCCAGAGAGACTTCAAATGCCTCCTTTGAGCCAACGTTAAAACTAAGCATATTGCCTGAAATGGGAAGAACCGCAAGATGAATTTACAAAATGGCACAGGGGCGCCAACTGCCAGACAGACTATAGAGAAATCAGCTAACCATTGATATCAACCGCGCCCCAATTATGCCCGCTAACAGAAAGCTGCTTCTCCTCTGGGGCGATTCCCGTGTTCTTTTGTATGAAGTTAGTAAGGTTACTAACATCCTACAGAATAATTTGAAGAAATATATTCTGAGGTTAGAAAAGAATACACAAGAAAGCAGGTGTGACTGTGATTGTATATCCGTTCTATTTGCGACTGCATTACTCCAGCCAAATCTTCATGTCATATGTATACTCGAGTACTCAACTTTCCTTGGAGGGAAATGGCGGAGAACTATTACCTGTTCACGGAAGCCTTTGAACATGTACCGGATGCCCTCTTTGGTCCCAACACTAAGCTGATAAGATCTGGGGATTTTCATCCATGTCATGGAAATTATATCAGCTTTATCAACATCAATGGTCTTTCCTCCACCTTGCTTCTTCCATGCAACCCCTCCTGAATGAAGCCTAAATTGGCCAGGGTTCTACAAGAGCACAAACCATCACAGCACAAGAATAATTTTAGCATGGCAAGTGATACCACTACATAGACCAATTTAACAGCATAGGTGAAGATAGTGGCATGTATTGAAATAGATGTATGAACTTTTTTTTTGCCACTTCTTGGAATCGGTCCTCATAAGTTCCAAATAAAATGCAACTGATAATAAACACGTATGCACAATTCTAAATCGTAAAATGAAACATAGAGTGTTTTGGTCAAATCTAGTTATGCATAAGAGGAACATCCCTATAACACGGGGAATTGAGAATAAAAGGCTCTAAATTCTAGAAATTACGGAGGCCATGGGTTGCAACCTTGCAACAGGATGCAGCCATGGGACCAATAGGCACAAAATTAATACCGAAATTCACACGAAATGGATGGCAGCAATTGCATAAGACATTCCGCATACTGGATGGCGAGATCTGTTGCATAAACTGATGCCCGAAACCATAATTTAGGTCCTCTTTCTAGTCGAGTTTCCAAATAATTCCGTCCGAAGCATACTGGATTCGTACTGAACTAATTCATGCCGCCTGGCCAAAATACGTGTCTAAATCCAACAACCAAGTGGAGGACCACAGATTTACCCTCTGGCGCCGCCCAGGAGAAACCCTAGCGTGTAAACCCTAGAGGAATGAGGGGCCATACGACGAAGACGGGAGCACAAATTCCGGGAGGGCAAACCCGCCGCCAGCACGGAACCGAGCAATCGAGCCGGAAACCCTAACGAAGCAACGACTCGAACCGATCCGGACCAGCGGGGACGAACTCGGCGGAGGAGGTGGACTCACGTTGCCGACGCGGCCGCCGAGGGAGATGTTGCTGAAGAGGTGGCCGTCCGTCATCTCGCCGCGACCGGTGGCCGCCGCCGCCGCCGCGGTGCAGGTTCCTCGACTCGCTCCCTCGCGCGCGGGCGGGCGGGCGAGTCGCCTCCTGGGGTGCGGGATTTGGGAGCTTTGCGGCGATGGGGGGAAGTGGGTTTCGCTTTGGTGTTGGGGGGAATTGGGGGCGCGCGGAAGGTTAATATAGGCGTTTGGACAGAGAGCCCTATCTTACAGGTGGGGTCGATATCTAGCGTTCTAGCCCGAAATTGGAGGAGCCATGAATTTTGACAAAAGTATTTGCAAAGTTTCGGGCGGGTTTGGTACATGTACAAGTACAACCGGCCCCGCCAGTTACGGTTTTTGGGTGTTCAGATGTAGCCTGTGGTGTTGTTTTTGGCGCGCCATTCATCCCTCCTGGCTCGCTAGCCGCTCGATGCAAGTGAAACCAACCGCCAAATCTTGGTCAATCCCGCGAGGGAAAAATATAGTCGAGGAAATTTCTCTTCACATCCCCTCCTCGACCTCCACGCATGACCTAGCAGCAACGTCGACAGGAACGCGACAGGGACTTTGGCGATGTCGCATCCGTCTTGCAGCACCGAAGGTGGGCCCTGAAGGACACGCGTCGTTCGGTGAAGGAGGAGGAGGACGTGAGCGTTTGGTTCCCCCGATGATAATAAGGGTTTTCCTTTAGAAAACTAATCAATTGCTCGCCAGGCTGCGTAAAATGGCAACTTCTTTGACTCATTTAGAGATGCACCTTTGGCAAGTAGGTTTGCACGAGATTAATTCTCGTACCTTTCTTATCTCTCTTGTCTTTCTTTTTTGGATCACTACATAAATATGCTTCTTTGTGATGATCCCTATATAAAAGGAAAAGTCTGCATCAACGAGGTGATTCTATTTTTATTTATTTTTAACAAAGAAAGGCCTTGAAGGGCTAGGAAGCCGCATTAGTGGTCTGCAGTGAGGTTACAAGTTAGAGAGGGAGCCTTAACAAGTAAAGAAAATACAAAACAACCCCTATATTTTGCGGAAAGGACCCCAAATAGATTCTGTAAAAAGCAATCCAGACCTCGGTTACCGCCAAAGCAAAGAGGATTCCCGTCGTGGCCTCCTTCTCCAGTTTTGGTGAAGGCACCACTTGGAACTGGGAGGAAGGGGAACTCCACCGCCAACCCTAGGAAAGGCCTCCACTTGGAGGTTAAGTAGATACCGGCCGATGCCGGCGTCGATTGGAGCCACCAGATGGCCATCAGGGTCGGCGGCCAAACTTGGGCCACCAAGATTGTTCGCCGAGATGCAGCAGCTTTAGCAGTACCCCGCCACCATCTAGCTCGTCTCCAGGGTCAAGCTCGCCCTACTCCCGCCAAGACAATGCCGATATGGATAAGAGAAAGATCCCGAGCTGTAGAGACGAACCAAGTCGCAACCCATAGCGCGGATCTTATTTAAGGAGATGCTGGTGATGATCTTCATCCCCACCTTTGACTCCAGCCGTTGGAGCTCCGATGGAGGACGGAGAACCGCCAGGACGCCCTGGATCTGGTCCAAGAGATCCAACACACTACTCATAAGCACTGGCATAACGCCAAATATCACAAGCATAACCCTAGAACTACTATATACATTGGATGTTCGGGCACCTTTCCTCTACCGCCGCGGCCGGCTATGCCACTAGGAGAGGCTCGATATTGGCCCGGTTCTTCACGGGCGCCTCTCAAGGATGGGTGGAGAGAGGAGGGGAAGGGGGGAGAAAGTCTCTGTGTATGGAGGTGTTTCTATTGCACGGGAGTTTCTAAGTTTCTTTGACCGTAGCCCTTAAATTTGGTTTTTTTTATCTAAAGTATATCGATATTAATTTCATCAAAATCATCGGGCGTTGTCGATCTTTCCACAACTGCTACACCCATGATAACCTGCACAAATAATGGTCAACCTTCACCTCTATAACATTCATCTCTCGTTGCCATCTTCTATTTACGCCAAAGTTTTGGTTCCGGTGGTCTATGCATAAAAGACATCCACATTGATCCGGTGGTCTATGCCTTGGACAGATTAGTTCCGGCAATCTTCCTCGTCTCTCACCTTTGGCTTCCTTGGTCTATACACAAATACATCGGTTCATTATAATCTCCACATGAGAAGGTCTACAGCATTACATTAAGTTATTTTCATTCTCCGATGATTCATGTCAACCCACATAGCAAGTGAATTAGAATCCAACTTCAATACACACGGGCGCGTGCAGGCACACACTTTTCCTCAGGCTACAAGATCGTCGATCTCGTTGCTTAAAGCATGGAGCGCAGCGGGAAGTGGTGTTTTGGCTCCCGAGAGCAAATGTTCTGGATGAACATTAAATTCATTAAAATTTTAAAAATTGAATTGTTTTGACGTTGCAGATGTTTGTCTTTTACATGTCTGAGAATTTTAATGAAGAAAAGACATGAATTTTGTTCTAGGTAAAAATACCAAAAAAAAATGTGATGTGAAAAAACCTTTTTGGAGCATGGGATATGTATATGTATATATGATATTTTTTAGCACATGTCACAAAAATGTTACTTTTCCCTGAAATCTTATGATAAGCAGGGGCAACTTGGGTAGGATCTTGCTTTAAATATGATCTATGAGATCGATTTTTTTAACATCAGAAATATGTTCAAATATTCTCAAAAAAAAATGTCAACACACCTCTGTGTTATATATGCAACACCTAAAATTTTCTGCTTTAAATTCAACCTACATTTAGAGATCCAAAAAAGATAAGTTTGTGAGTGAATAGTGTGAAATACTATTCACCTAAGGTTGACACTATTCAAAGCAGAATTTTTCTTTTTTGTTTCTCTAAATATAGATAGAGTTTTGAGCTAAATTTTTCTCGACTATAGGTATGTTGTGAATTTTTTTTCCCGATTTTTTCGCTTTTGTAAATATGATTTTTATGAACTAATCCTATGATCTCACCTAAAGAGTTGATCCTATACAAGTCTCCCCTGGGGGCAACTTGGGTAGGATCTTGCTTTAAATATGATCTATGAGATCGATTTTTTTAACATCAGAAATATGTTCAAATATTCTCAAAAAAAAATGTCAACACACCTCTGTGTTATATATGCAACACCTAAAATTTGCTGCTTTAAATTCAACCTACATTTAGAGATCCAAAAAAGATAAGTTTGTGAGTGAATAGTGTGAACTAAGGTTGACACTATTCAAAGCAGAATTTTTCTTTTTTGTTTCTCTAAATATAGATAGAGTTTTGAGCTAAATTTTTCTGAGGTTGTAAATACAGACTATAGGTATGTTGTGAATTTTTTTTCCCGATTTTTTCGCTTTTGTAAATATGATTTTTATGAACTAATCCTATGATCTCACCTAAAGAGTTGATCCTATACAAGTCTCCCCCGAGATGTTGGCGCGAGGCAAACCTTCGATATGAACTTTCCGTGGACACTTCCGAAGGCGTTATTCCGCGATGAATTGCTATTTGCTTTTGTCCACCATTTTGTGCATTGATGCAATTTCAGTACTCTAGACACATTAATCGGTCTCTAAGTTGTCACACGACAAGTATCTTTAGCAAGCATACCACATTCTGCTCCTAAGGAACTTGAGTAAACTTGGTTCAAATAAGTTTAGTCTGGAATCAACATGGGTTCTTTCTGCCCGTTGATGTTAGCCGGATGTAGGCGTCCCCACAAATGCTGGAGGATTGGCTTGCGTGGGCTCCGGAACACATTGATAACTTCTCTATAGTATTTGATTTGAAATGCTTATGAAATAGCCATGCGCCCGGAAATTCAGAATTGATCTCAGGAGCACATGCTCTTGCCTAATGAATTGGGACTTTCAAATGTAAAAAAATTCTGAAAAATGTCATATATACATATCCATGTGATGTCCATATCCATATCCCATCTCGGGGGAGACTTGTATAGGATCAACTCTTTAGGTGAGATCATAGGATTAGTTCATAAAAATCATATTTACAAAAGCGAAAAAATCGGGAAAAAAAATTCACAACATACCTATAGTCTGTATTTACAACCTCAGAAAAACTTAGCTCAAAACTCTATCTATATTTAGAGAAACAAAAAAGAAAAATTCTGCTTTGAATAGTGTCAACCTTAGGTGAATAGTATTTCACACTATTCACTCACAAACTTATCTTTTTTGGATCTCTAAATGTAGGTTGAATTTAAAGCAGCAAATTTTAGGTGTTGCATATATAACACAGAGGTGTGTTGACATTTTTTTTTTTAGAATATTTGAACATATTTCTGATGTTAAAAAAATCGATCTCATAGATCATATTTAAAGCAAGATCCTACCCAAGTTGCCCCCCCAACATCTCTATATGTTAACCCACTCTCTACGTTGGTCTGTCTCCTTTCCATTTTTTGCGTGGAAACTGTATGACTCTCCGCCTTTGTTCTAAATGCAAATGCCAAATATATCTAAGTAAAGGTGTGCGGAGCTCACATATTGCATTCCAGTATCACACATTCACACTGCTCCTTTTCTTTCTGTAATGCTTTGCGTCCTTCATTCCTAGAAGTTCAGATTGTTGTGCACCACTCAGTGGCTTACATTGCACAATCTGGTAAACGGACTAAAATATGATTCCTTGAAACCTTCTGCAAGAGGACTGTTGACTGTTGAGAAAACTGTACGTACAAACAGTTCACACTTTACTTCACAAAAAAAGAAGTTCACAGTCCTTGGCTACCATTTTAGAAGAACACTCTGATGTCCCTGCGAATAGCTAAACTGCTTCTAGATACTAAAAACCGAGCAGTCTGGTCTCTGGTGGTATCATCTATTATAGTTAAACTGCTGTCATGAAAGGTGTGATTGAGGAAGAAATTCCTTCGAGCAACAAAAAATTAGCTTCCATGCAAGCCCAAGTTATGCTCATATAAGCACTATTCGGTTTCATGCAGCTAATTTAGCACTTGTTGTCAGCAACAGAGATAAACCAAGTCCATACTGAACTCAATCTGATTCAAACCTTAAAACTCAGCATAGTTGGTTATATGTAGACTGGATATAATCTTCATTGCTGAAGAATCTAAACAATGCTGCACTCCAAAGGAAAAACATAGTAAACAACAAGCATGTTGTAACATTTTAATTACATTGCAAGCGGTTCAGTACGCAAGACGCTGATGTTCCATCAGCTGGGTGCAGTGATTTTAGTCCGCAGTCCAGCTTTGCTCCACAATCTCACGAACTTTTCGGTTGTATTCCCGCTTGTTCTCACTGAATAGGCGGGCAGCTTCAGAGTTGGCAGGTGAATTTGGGTTTGGATCGCAAAGCAATGACTGAAAATATTCAATGCTAGGTCAGATTGGCACCATTATAACAAAATAAATATGCTGAATCAATAAAAATGACTAGTGATTTGTTCATTTGCTGTTTATAATCTGCGGCGTCTGCTTGCCACACAACTAAGCAAGATGTGCAAAGACTAGGATTGGTACACAGGATTATCCTCCCCTTTCCGATAGTCATATTTAAGAATCAAGACTATCCGCAAAAAAAAAGAGTCAAGACTGTATCTTGTACACCGAGCCTACAGAGAGGAGACCTAATCAAATCTTGTATGCATCCTCTCGCCATCTCCACTTAGTGTTGGCAACAAGCCACCTCAGCAAGACTACCAAAAATTATGTAAATATAGAAAGTAGCACTACTACTGATAACTGTTTTCTTTCTTCAGACAGCTGAGAAAGATTAGAAGTGTTCCATAATCAAGATTAAAATCATATGCTGAGAAGTCTTCACTGTAGAGTATATATAATATTAGACCTAACAACTAGTTAACATCAGATCAGTTAATAGTAATACTGATAATCAATTAATCAGACACAAAAAATCATAGTAGATATATAGTGTGAGTGTGACAGTGCCTCTAACAAAGAGAAGGGTAACATCATCTGGTATGTCAGAGGAACAGAGCATGTAACAAAGAAAAATGAAGTAGTTATTCTACAAGGAACAGTTCACATGAATATCAAAGAGATAAATTAAACAGTCCTTGTTGGGTGGGTTTCGCTTAGCATATTTCACAACTTCAACTAGTAAGCATTGTCCTACAAGAATACACCAAAAATAGTAAACTAATGATAGAGTGCCATCTACCTGAATGGATGTAAGTATAGCTGCTACATCATATATCGGGCTCCACTGGTTCTGGAGGATATCTAAGCATATGCTTCCATCAGCATAAACTGCTCATAATAAAACAATATGTCATGAAAACAAAACGAATGAGTACGAAAACATAATGCCAATAGCATTATATTGTTCTTACACCGAGAAGATAGTTACATAAATGACAAAATAAAGCTAAAACTGTAAGTACTGTGTATAGTCAAAAATGCTGTAACGGCCGCAGGCTGTTGTTCACTATACATAATTTGATATTCAAGTAAAGTAATCATCACGAATACCTGATGTAGAAAAAAAAGGAAAGGTATTAATCTAACAGGTATTTGTTGAACCTGTATATTTGCTTAACCTTTCAATATTCTGTAACCACGCTTCAGCATCTGGAACCAGAATTAAACATTTATAGACGTGTACGGGTTATATCAGGTAGGAAAAAACCTTAGAAGTAGGATAATGAAAACTCAAACCTAAGCCACTATATTGACTTTGGATGGTGTATATCAAGGTGGATGTGAGACGGTATAGCTAGGCAGGATTATTCTTGGGGACTTTTGGTAAGTGGCTGTGGTTTCTAGTATTTAATGTGGGTGATTCAAATTAAGTCAAATTGCAATGGCTGGTACTTTCATCCTATTTTCTTGGCAGTTATCATTTGATATGCTTCCTCAGCAATGTATATTAGCTTAGGAATGATGCACCAATACTTACCAAAAGGAACTGGGCTTAACGAAAAGAAGAGAAGATACCCATTACCCATACAACAGATATTAAACAAAGGCACCGAAGACTTACTGTTAGGATGAAACATCCGAGAAACAAATCGCACTGTAGGTGGCTTATTAGGATAATCTTCAGTAAACTGAAGTGTCAGCTTGAACGTACCTGAAGTAAGCACAATTTTGGTTTAATGGTAACAGTAAACAAAACTGATTCATTAAAAAAAAAGCTCAAAATTGCATGAAAGAATACACATGACTGATGAAGACAGGTACCATGCATTTAAATTTAGATATAATTTTATGACATGTCAGTTATATTCCCCCTCGAGTATACATCGCAAGAAATGTGCAATGCACGTGCCCGGTTGCTCATATGACTCGGAAGGACAAGATAATGTGAATGAACAACAAACCACAACTAACAGGTAAGTTTAACATGAATTAATTAATCCATCAATTAGAATAGAATGTGATTTACATTACAAATATGAAATACTTCTCAAGCTGCGACCTCAACCACGTTTCGTCTCCAAACTGTGAACTCAAGACGAATCCCAAATGATAGTACCAAATCTAACCACTCGAAGTGTAAAATATACATGCCTTGCTAACATAAACATGCAGATGATGTAGAATATACATGCCTCTTCGATACGAAGCACCATAGACAGTACCAAACCAAATTTTATGAGGTTAATAATAAAAGCAAGAAGAACAAACTGAAGCGTAACCACGTTTGGTTTGGGTATGATGCATTCGCATGGTAAGTTGGTAACATTCTTATTGCACAAGAAGTAAATACTCTCTTACTATAATTAAATCAACTGAGACATCCAGAATGGAAATGTAATTACAAGAAAGAATTATCTCAGAAAATGGAAAGAAAGTAGGATATATGACACCATATCATGCTTGTCTGTAATTATTCTCCCAACCAAAACAACATCTAAAGTCAAAAGCAAAAGGCCTCAAACCAACTTACCGCCATCCCAGGGAGTATCATCAGGGCTGCAAAGTAAGACATGAGGAAATGATAATTAAGTAAAACTTATCTAAATAAACTAGGTAAAAAGTATGTAGTCATGAAGTAACATCTTACCCAAAAATTACAGCATTCCACGACATAATATTGTTGTCCTGAGGGGCCCCACTTATACCAGCGGGGGGATCCTGCATCAGTCGTTTGAAATCCCTCATCAGTCTCTTCCTTGCAGGAGTCGACATCCTCGCTTTCTGCAGAAAATATATCACCACATGACTTATAAGAAGCAGCAAGGAAAAATATTTTGGAATCAATCCAATAGTACTGCAACATCCACAAATGTTTGTAAACTCAGATCCCATTTTCTAAAATTATATCCTTATTTGAACACTATTACATTCCTAGTTATAAACTATACTTTGACAACTCATACAATTGTTCAAGATTATTGGTATGAAATGAAAATAAATGACAAGGATAGTAGACGATGAGCAACCTAATTGTCAACACAACCAATCATTACCCTTGGGCAAACAACAGTGTGAAAAAATCACTTATGATCTTTCAAGAAGCATTGATTGCCTCAATAATTAGTCTATGTTACATGAGGGTATGAGAATTCCTTCAGCTGCACTATGGGCAACCACTTGTCTGGATTAGTTTGAGTTTGGCCAGGCTCAACGAATTGGCTGGCTCTGCTCCGACACAGATGACGTGTGTTCCCTCACGTGTTCTTGGAAAAAAATATCTCTTCTATTATTGGAGGTGCCTGATTGTTGCATACTTGCATTATATATTGAGTGGAGTCAAAATGCAAAAGCAACTATAGAACTTCGGTGCATCGCAATGCAAGCTACACATAAGCACCTTGTGTGTCATGTGTGGCAAGAAAATGGTGTTTTCTATAAATAAGCACTGCACTGGTATTGCAGCACGCCAACTACGACAGCAATAATTAATCACATCTACCCTCGGTCCCTTAGACATTGGCATAATACAACAGGCACAGAAGGAAAGAAACTCTCATCAACAATCTGTGCCTAATAACAAAGGGAGGAGTATTTCCTTTATTTTGTCCGTTTCCTACGTCAAATAATAGGTACGTCGTGGCCAAGCTCCATCCTCCTGATTCTACCTAAAGAAAACCAGACGCCTTTATACGTCGTGGCCGAGTTCCGTCCATCCCGATTAGAAAAGAGATTAGTTGATCCGACAAATACTTGAATTTTGGCACGAGGCGAGGAAATAACTCCATGCTTAAAAGCCCAGGCCTCCGAGCGTTTTCTCCTCACCACAACACAATCGAGTCTGCTCAGTGCCAAAAAAAAACGTTAGGAGAGGGACAAAAACATGTGTGCGCACATACCGCTCGAACAGATTGATTCCAATCAGTTCTCTGGATCCTGTATTCCAGGGACTCACGTAATGAAAAAAAAAGGATTCTGTGTATAGATCAGTTCAGCAACTCGGCTGCCTCGGAGAGTGCGACTCAACATCGGACCACCTCGAACTATCCAGTCTCCACATGCCATCACGCCAGCAGCCGCCAGGAGCGGAGCCGACCTGATCAGCCTGATGCTGCACCCGCACACCGCCACAGTTGGTGGGGAGTACCCGCCGGCACGGCAGTCCACATGCAGTTCACCTCGCCACCACAGGTTGATTCAGCCATATCTGACCACGCCGTGAGATGAGAGCATCACCCCCGCCTCCATGCCCACCTCAATTATGAGGAGAGGAGCAGGTGATCTCCGCCGCATCTTCCCACAGCGGAGAAAACATGGACGGACAGCGTGACAACGGTGTTATCGATCCAGTGTGTCGCCTCTAAGAGCAGCAGCTCAGCACCTCAGCCTCTGGTCCGGTGCTTTGCCTCCACGCGTAGCACTGGCAAAATCTCCTTCAGAGCGCCGTCTCCGTGCGCAGCAACATCTGGAGTGACAGATCCTTGCCCGGCGCTCACCTCCGCTCGCAGCAGCTGCTCGTGGGTGCAAGCAGGAGGACTAGCCTTCTTTTTTGTAGAAGAAGGCGGAGCAGCTAGCTCGTGGGTGCTAGCCATACGGTGATTAAATAAAAATACAGATATCTTGATGTTGTTGAATATAAAGGCATTCCCATATTGCTATTTCTCTATTTGTCATTAGTTTACAGATATCTATCTTGATGATGTTGTTGAATTGGTATTGTCGAATAAGTAGCTTGCGATGTGGGCAAATAATCCGTAGGAGGTGTCCCTTGGGGGTGCCATAATTGTCCACCTCCCAAATTATCCAGTGCACTCTCAAATGGATAAATGGCATGTCGGCATGCCCATTTGAGAGTCCACCGTTGGAGATGCCCTAACGGGAAGCGAACACGGATGGCCGCATAAGCAGGAAATGCACGCCTACACACGACGTGCCATGCCAAAATTTCCGTCCCCGCCAAAGAATTCTCCTGCTACACGCGGCTAGCCACATGGATGACCGAAGTGGTTTGTTGCACCGGGCATTGAGTAGCACGACCTGACAAGAAAGCAGGCCTAATTCTTGTCAGTAGCCACGTTCCCGTCAAGAAGAAACTAATTTCCCGTACGGAGATTCTCAATGACCCAAAAATCATTGAAAAAATTATACCCGTAGCAACGCAAGGGCATATGTGCTGATAAAATAAATAAATCATACTAACAAGCAATAAAGCGTGGTAAGCTCACGGACCCATCGCGAACGGGATCAATTTCCCACGCGTGATCAGTCCCACGATCTAGCTACATCTAGGGCAGTACCGCTCACGTCAGGGCGGGCAATCACGGTCGGCAAGGGGAAGGAACTAGTGCGCGCGATCGCGTCGCGCGCATCACAGCACAGCCTCGCGTCGATCTACCTCTGGGAGCAAACCCTATCGCATGTAGGGCCACGGCTGGGACGGCGGAACATACCTCCGATCAGGCCTCGGCAGATCCCGCAGGAATCGACGGCACTCTGGAATCCAGGGACTATAGCATAGTGCGGTGGAGCCGAGCGGAGGAGTGGGAGATTCGTTGGTTCGACTGAAAGGGGACGAAAGAAGGGTTGGAGCGTTGGGGCGGATGGGAACGGATTTGGTGGCGGACGGGGGAGGGTGAGTGGACGATGGATCACCAGTGAAGAAAGTACCGCGTGCACTTCGCTTGCCTCTGTGTCTGGGTCCCCATTTGTAGCACAACTGCTGTGCCATTACAACTTTTTTTTCAGCTATATAATGTTCTCTTTTGTGTTAATTAGATAAACGTCACTGCCAACTTCGTACATACTCCTACCACTGTAAGAAACAAGAATATCATCACAGACTATTGACTCGATATTTTGCGGTGGCTTTTTTAGGAGTATATTTTTCTCTAGCAAAATTTGTCAACAAAAAAAGCAAAGACAACACTAGAGCGATAAATTGATCCTATATTTTAGATGTGCCACTCTAGTGATCAAACATCTAATCATCTTAGTTTACAATAGAGGTTCAACATGATAACAAGACATGAGTGACAATGATTTATACTAGTCTTTGTCCTATCCATGGCTTTGTTGGGGAAATACCTGCGTGAACTTGTTGAAGTGCCGGGAACTTTCACTCCCGCGAGCATGTCATCATTGTAAATAAGCTTCAAAATTGTTATATTCCTATCATAGACATCCAATCATTTTAGATCTCTAGATTATTGCATGAGACTTTGTACAAACTCATGGGTTTTCCGGTAATTCTATACATGTTTTAATTTTCGATATTTTTTGTTTAAACCATCTATCGCATTCACTTGTAGCATTTTTCATTCAATTAGCAAAGCATAAATTTATTCAATTTCATATTCCCGATGTTAATCAAATTAAAGCCCATTTTCATTTTAGCAAAATTATTTTAATTTCTACCCGCAAAGTTGTTAATATCGTGATTATGAATCGAATCGGAACCTATATGGTAGGATTGCAATCTCAGATTCTGCTTAGCAGAATCGTTTCACTCAATTTAGCTCATGAAGTCATAGAATTGTATAGTAGAATCATGATTCTGACAACTATGTCTACCTGTTTAAGGTATTCATCATTCTAGTACAATTATTGCAGCAGAATCACAATTTTTTTTTGCATCTATCCTACCCTTCATGCATCATGAGTAGAACTATCTATCTAGCTATTCGACTCCCACAAGCACAAAAAAGCATGAAAAACTGCTAAAAATGAGGCACCTTTAGAGCAGTTTGAGGGTCATTCAAAGCTTTTATAGCACAATTCTTAAGAACTTTCTCCAACTAATCGAAATGGGATTGGGGCCTCCCTTCAGGGCCATAATGATCTAAAAGTACCACAAACACTATAACTATGAAGTGTTGCTTAGACGCAAGATAGTTACATTGATGGTGTGGCTCCAAAACATGCCGTGATTATAGAACTTGTGGTGCCATGGTAGAACTAGCTACCACCGTATGCGGAATCTCGGAATAAAATGGTATTAATGAAACTAACTCATACATTTCTTGATATTTCAGGGTATTTTATTCATCGGGTTTTCTCTTGCTAGGCTCTACGCATATGGGTCATATCATTTTTTTGTTTTCTTTGCCAATAAGATCTATGTTTGCATCTAGTAAAATTATAGAACGGGAAGAGGGGGGGGGGGGATTTGGTATTGGTTTGAATTTCATGTCTAATAACATGAGACAATAACTATAACTTAAAAAATATATGTTGTTTTACTAAGACAAATATATGACATGCTATTGTCAAGTTGGTAGTGCTTGTTGCGTCACTAGGCCGACTAGAATACGTGACCTGCCCATTGTGAATAACATTAATTCTTAGATGGACTTGCCATACTTTCATGTAAACATTGTGGTATAGGTTCATAATTTCTACGATAGTGTTATCTGTCGAATAGTTAGCACGATGTTAAGAGAATTTAATGTGTGACATCATTTTGATGCCTTTTATCGTGCAAGAGATAAAAAAATAGTCTATTGAAACTATATGTAAACTAACTCTAACATATTTGAAAATTGATCCTTAATCTCTTGCAACTTTTTTTAGTATATACTAGATTGCCTAGGAGTATGTAGCTAACTGTTTTTATAGAAGCAAGATGCACCTAAATTCGATCAGAGTTGAAGAATTTATCAAATCTAGGGGCGGGGGTGTCCACCCATGCCTACTACCAACGTGAAGGGTGGTCTCTTGCGAGAGACTCCAAGCTCTGCATATTTCTCCTCTAGAACTCATTGTTTAAGTCGAAGTTGTTTGTCGTTGATGCTGCCATCAACTGTTTGACATACACCAACATGTGCTCGAACGTCGGATGTTGCACATGCCGGTTTGTGGTCGTTGGAAGGGAAGTCAGAGTCGTTGGCTCCTTGACATGTGATAACGATGACGTTTGATCGCTATCTCGACGGTGGTCTTTCTTCTTGTTGGTGTGTGTGCTTCATGTAGGTGGCCATGTGGGCCGATGGTTCCAAATGTGGCCATGTTCCATATGACATTGATGCACTTGTTGAGGTTTTATCCCGATTTTCATCAATAACGAGATAAGTGGTTGTTTTGGAAAAAAAAAATGGGACCGAGAGAGTAGGATATGTGTACATGAAATAAAATCACTAGAAAAATGTGTGCTCTAAATCAAAACGGAATTGATAATTCTCTATTTGAGAATAAGCTTACAACTCAATCAAGTCCTGCATCGTTGGATTTGCTTTGCAATTTGACTTGCAACTGTAGTTTTTTAGGCTAAAATTGTTTCCTACTCGGTGCTACTCCCTCCGTCCTTCAATAAGTGGATATCTAGCTCTAAATTTTGTCCACAAAAGAGTGTACTCCTATCTTCGCAATGCATTTTAATTATTTCTTTCTCATCACACGGAAATCAAACCCAATAATGTTGAGCACATATTTTCTTTGTTTTCTACATGCACTTAACTCATTGAAGGTGAAATAATTAAAAAGGAGAGATACATCTTCTTAATGTATTTTTACTCTACTTCATAATTTATCTTGTAATACCCGCATGTACATTATGAAGGAGTACTCGTTAATTACAATATGTGTTGCAACTTGCAGGACAGAAGTCAATTGCTGAACCCGTCGACGCCATCGTGACGAGGACGACCCTGCTGGATTCCGGAATCCTGGCACCCTTCCCCCACTACCGCAACAAATCCCCCAAAGCTCCACCGCAACACCTCCTCCAAACCCTAGCCGGCCAACTCTAACGCTCCGAGCCCCAGACGGCCGCCATGGTGAGCGAAGGCGCCGACGCCGGCATCGAGCGCGTGCTGTGGACGGAGGCCGAGGTCGCGGCGCGGGTCGCGGAGGTCGCCTCGGAGCTCGCGGCCGACCTCCGCCGGCTCCCGGACCCGGCCGTCGTCGTGGGCGTCGCCACGGGGGCTTTCCTCTTCCTCGCCGACCTGGTCCGCCGCGTCGACGCGCCGCTCGCCGTCGACCTCGTGCGCGTCGAGTCCTACGGCGACGGCACCCAGTCCAGCGGCCGGCCCCGGGTCACCGCCGACCTCAAGGTCGACGTCGCCGGGAAGCACGTCGTCGTGGTTAGTGCCTCGGGTCTCTCTTCTTTTATTTATTATCCTGGTCTGTGCGGCGGGACATTAGCTCCTTGGCCTGCATTTTTCTGTGATTGTTGCTTAAGGGGCAGTGGTCCTATACTAAGGTTTTTTGGTCGTGCGCCTGTCAGAACTGAGGAAGATTGGTTGTCTGCATGAGTGGACTGTTTGTTATTTTCCCCGAACCTTGCATATAAGCAAGATATAATTGAATATTTGAATTCATAGAAGTAATAGTCGTCCTTTAAATCACCTAAGTTTAGTTTGGTCATGTCATCTGAATTGGGGTGTTCTATTTTTTACTTCTCGGCAGAGTTGAGTTTATTCAGGGTTGACTAGTTGCTGAATTTAGTTATATCAAACATCATTACAAGAATGGGAAAAGTTTAAGGACCGAACATTTGTTTTCTGTTTGATCCCTGGTCGTAAGGACCTAGGGTCTGTTCGGTTGTGGAATTAGATGGAACGGAATGGAACGGTTCCATTCCTCGGAGCCGTTCTCGCGTTCGGTTGGTAGATAGGATGGAACGAACTCGTTCCACAAAAAGGAATATTCGGTCCAGATGCGGAACGCACCCGTCCGGGCAAATCGGCCGGACGAGGTGGAACGGCTCGCTAATCGCTAGGCCACCTCCATCCCTCTCTCTCGCGCCCCTCGCTAATCGCCAGGCCACCTCCATCCTCCTCCGCGCCGGCGGACAGCCCCCTCCCTCGAGCTCCTGCACGCCGGCGGGCCGCCCCTCCCTCAGCCTCCTTGAGGTCGCCCCGCCGCCATCCTCCGTCGCCTCTGCTCCGACGGTCGCTGACGCGGGCGGGGGCGCGGAGGTCGCTGGGCGCGGGCGGGCCGAAGGTTGGCGGGTGCGGCGCGGAGGTCGCCGGGCGCGGAGGTCGCCGGGCGCAGAGGTCGCCGGGAGCAGCGCGGAGGTCGCCGGGGCGCGGAGTTCACCAGGCGCGGAGCTCGCCGGGCGCGGGCGGAGGTCACCAGGCGCGGAGCTCGCCGGGCGCGGGCGGAGGTCACCAGGCGCGGAGCTCGCCGGGCGCGGGCGGAGGTCACCAGGCGCGGAGCTCGCCGGGCGGGCTCCTCTCCCGTGGTTTGGGGAATAATTAGGGTCTAATTAATTGGGTATTTAGACTAATTAGGGTCTAATTAATTGGGTATTTAGACTAATTAGAGTCCGTTCCATTCCACAGCTTCTGAAATCAACCGAACACCCAGATGGAATGGAATGGAATGGAATGGGATGGAACGGAACCATTCCATTCCATTCCACCACATCCCGAAACCGAACACATCCCTAGTGCCTGCCATCTGTTGACCCGGGTAGTCGAATTGATGTGAGGAAGAGGCAGAAGGGAAGGGAAGGGAAGCGGTCGGATCAGGGGAAGAGGATGGTCGGGGAGGAAGGGAGGAGGATATGATGGAAGACACAGACCGGCAACTCCGAGAATGGTGTCTGGGCGAGATAGCAGTGCTGCTGATGTGGATGTGCTCACCACTCTGGACGGCTAATACAAGCTATGTCCCAGGCCTAGAGGAATGACCTGATCAGGTGCCATTGCCCTGCCTTGCAGCCGGCAGCGACTGGAGAGGAAGAAGTAAGGCTGTAGTGCGAATGCAGTGATGACTATCCTTTCTTTACAAGGAAAACAATTCTCTTGTACATGTTACTTGCAAGAACATTGCTCTTTTTTTGCACTAATCTCTGAATGTTTTAGCACTGGGATACGTAGAACAGTAGTGGTCAGTTCGTATGTGAATAGCATCTTTTGATAACACCTCTCAATTGTATACCTTGGAAGTTTGGTTACTTAGCACCTGAGGTGATGAATCAGTAACAATAACTCATCAATAATTATTATGATTACAAAGTCTCCAGTGCTATTGGGCTTTGAGCTGTAGGATGGCTTTGCAACTGAGCATATATTCTGGGTAGGATATCAAATAGACTTAAACGATTCACATTTCTCCTTTTTTTTTTCTCTGATTGTCGTGGAAACAGGTAGTGAATTGAAATGTATCTCTTCAGCACCCCAGTGTAAAATGGCAGCAAATGACAGCATCACATAAATAAATTTTTCAAGTAGTGTGTCCACCTTTGGGGGTCTACGTTTTACTACCTCTGATCTTATTTAATTGATGCTGCTCAACATGTAGGACTGCCTGCCGTACATGCACCACTCGCCGCAATTTAAACCGATCGGAGGGAGTATTTGGCTTGCCTATCATGCATTTAGAGTCCATGTTCTGGTGAGATCTGATTAGCTTTTCATTGATGACGGTTTTGTATCTTTGTAGGTTGAAGATATTGTAGACACAGGGAATACTGTTTCCTGTCTCATCGCTCATTTACAAAAGAAAGGAGCATCATCCGTATCAGTTTGCACTTTCCTTGACAAACCAGCAAGAAGGACAGTCAATTTTCAACTAGTGGGGGATGGAAAATTCTACAGAGGGTTCGAGGTACAAATATCACTCACCTTTAACGTCATGCTATATGGCATGAAACCAAACCTGATTAGTCTTTATATGCTACTCCCTCCGGTCTCTTTTAATTGACTCGAATTTAGTACAACTTTGTACTAAATTTGAGTCAATTAAAAAGGACCGGAGGGTACCTGCTAACATCATTTATGTTCACTGTCTAGTTCGTCTCCTCCATTTATAACAAATGGTAGTGGCAAGCTATCCAACAGTATCGGTCCCTTAATTAATTGCCAAACTGTCTCTGTTTCTTTTCAGTGCCCTGATAGCTTTGTTGTTGGCTATGGTATGGATTACGCCGAGCTGTACCGGAACCTGCCTTATGTTGGAGTTCTGAAGCCTGAGATGTACAATAAGAAAACAAGCAATTAGACTGGAGGACAGACAATACTCACAAGATATGCAAGATCGCGGGAATTAAAGGATTCAAAAAAATGGGTTATATATTTTAGGCAACTGGTACTTAAGTTTGTACAAAAAGAAGCATACCACCTGCTAGTTGACCTTTCTCCATATTGGGCCGAGGGAAATATTCCGTTCCTCTGAACAGCATAACATAAAGATACCTTCATTTTGCCCATACTGCAAGCAGGAAGAAAAATCTGTGTGGTGGTAGGACATGTTATCTCTTCGATATACTCCGTGTGAGTGGAGTACTCAGGTCACACCTGGTTCAAAAAAATCGAGATGCAGAAAAGGAAATAATAGGAGTAATTGTATTATTTCAACATCTTGTCTCATTGGCTAAACAAAAAGAATTGTAAGGATCTTCTGCTCAGTTTTGTCATGTTTGGTTCTCATGCTTCGTTGAGAATTTTTTTTTTTGACCGGGTCTACGGCGGGCTTACGCCAGCCTGAACATTGATCAAGAACAACAAGTGTACATGGGGATTATTACAATTTTTTAGAGGGAGGCGAGGGGGGTGGGGGGGGGGGGGAGAGCTTCAAGGGGGGTCAAACCCGTTACACCAATTATTAAGAGTGAGAGAGGGAGAGGAGGTAGTACAGCCAATGTCCTCAATGCACCTATGGGAGACAAGACGCAGGTCTTCGCTCACGCCATTGAAAGTCCTGCCGTTTCTTCTCTTCCAGATGTTCCAGGTGATGGCGGCGACAATCGTTGTTTCTTCAAAATTCCTACATCGCATGGCCCAGAGGTCGGCGAGGTTGAAAGGTCTCCCAGCGCTGAAGTCTGGAAAGAAGAAGGTCCAGACTTCCCAGGCACGGGGGCAGAGCAGCAGCATGTGGTCGGTGTCTTCATCTTGGGAGCAGGAGAGGCAGGTAGCGGTGGTACTGAGACAATGGCGAAATCGGCGTTCATTGGTCGGGAGACGCTTCTTCAGGGCAAGCCAGCTAAAAACTTTGCACTTCAGAGGGGCAGCACTCCTCCAAACCTTATCAGCAACCTCGTCAATCTGAAAATGCCTGAAAGAATTGACATAGACACTTTTGTTCGAGAGCTTTTTGTTAGTGAGGCGGTCACAGCGGTCATCCGGGAAGTCGCGATGCAAGACCACAGAGGTGAGCTCGTTTGCAAGGGTACGAAGGTCGGTCTCCGCGGCAAGCGAGAGGCGCAGTCCAAGGGTGCCGCGGAAGTCGGACGTCAGAGCCATGGCAACATTAATGTTTATGCGAGTGGAGTGGGAGTAGAGGTCAGGGAAGCGGTCCTGAAGGGTGGCGTCGCCAGTCCAATGGTCGGCCCAGAAGGCTGTCAAGGCACCACTGCCTACAGAGACCTTGGTGACGGAACGGAAAACCTTGAGACCAGCGATAATGTCCTTCCAGACGTGGGTGTCGAGGTGGTGTGTGTCCCCGAGGTCCCTGGAGCCATTCCAGCTGTACCGGCGGCGGAACCAAACAACCCAGGGGGTGGAGGTGTCATAATGGATCTTGATGAGGAATTTTGTTAAGAGGGCGGAATTTTGCGATTGGATGGAGAGAATGCCGAGCCCCCCAAGATTTTTTGGGGCCCAGACATCCTTCCAGGCGACTTTGCAGTTTCCGCCATGGCAAGTTTCCTCTCCGATCCAGAGGAAGGCCCTGCGACGCTTGTCAATAGCCTCAACGACCCCAGCCGGAAGGAGTCCGGCGGCCATAGCATAGGCGAGCATGGCCGTGAGGACAGAGTTAACGAGTATCAGACGCCCCCCAATTGGGAGGCACCGGCCCTGCCACCCAGATAGGAGCATGTCACTCTTGAGAATAACAATTACAGAGGCTTTGGAGAGATAAATCCTGGAAAGGTATCCCAGAATATAGATGTGCAAGCCGTTAGAAACTTTGAAACTGTTTTTGGTCTTTAGTTACTGTTATTGGAAAACCGTAAACAAACAGGAACGTGTTTGTTTTCGTGTGGAACGTGCCACTCCATCAGCTCTGTGCCACTAACGGCAATCCGAGTGGAACGTGCCACTCCAGAAGCACTCTGCCACTGACTGCAATCCGCTTGTTCTGTCTGGCTCATTGGCTGTTTCTCCTCGCTGCGGCCTCAGCTCCGCCATGGCGACGAGCTTCTTGTCCGCCACTGGCACCTCGTTCCTCCCCGTCCGCCGCAAGCCCACCGCCGCTCCCTCAGCTCCGTTCCCCTCCAAACCGCGCCGCTCACCATCCTGCTCCCTTCATCCTCCCGAACGCCGACGCTCCTCCACCTCTTGCTCTTCTCCTGCCAAGATCCCCACCTCCAACCTCCTCTCCTCAATCACGGCCGCCTCGAGAACCCTGCTCTTCCTGCTCGCCGCCTCCCTCATCGCCCTCTCCGGCGTTCGGCGCCCCCTCCCGTCCCTCGCCGCCCCTCCCCCGCCTACGCAGCAACCGCAAGACACCAAGGGGCAGGAAGAGGAGCCCAGCGACGAGGAGCAGGAAGAAGCGGAGGAGGACGAGGCCAAGTGGTTTGAGAAGGAGGAGGAAGAGGTGGAGGCGGCCTGGATGCAGCCAAGCGACGACGAGGAAGAGGAGGAGGAGGACGACGAGGTCCAGATGTACCTGGAAGTCCTCAGCGAGGACCCTGGCGACGTGGCCGCGCTCAAGTGCCTGCTGTTCGCCAGGATGCGGCGCAAGGACTGGGGCGGCGCGCTGGGGTACGCGGCGCAGCTCCGGGTGGCCGAGCCCGGCGAGGTGGAGTGGCGGCTCATGGAGGCGCTGCTGCACGAGCTCAAGGGGGACCTCGCCCAGGCCGAGCGGCTCTTCCAGGAGGTCCTCGCCGAGAAGCCGCTCCTCGTCCGGGCTCTCCATGTGAGTGTACAGCAGCACCCGCTTTCTTTCTCATCAGTAGTTTGCTCTTTTTGATATGATGGTTAAATTGGCCATGTTATTTGCAAACGCTCAGAATTTATGTTTCAAATATTCAAAAAATCCGAATCAAAATTCTACATATAGCTAATGATTTATACTACAATGGTGTAAAATCTCAATACAAACTACTTCATATTCTAGGCTACACAAAAATACAAATTCTGACAAATTTTATAGTCAATAGTGCACATTTCAATACTATTAAATTTGTCAGATTTTGCCAGTTTCGTGTAGCCTAGAATATAAATTAGTTTGCATTGAGATTTTACACCATTGTAGAATACATCATTGGCTACCTCACAATTTTGTTTCGTATTTTTTTAAAACTTCAAAATAGAAATTCCGAGTATTCGAAAATAAAGAGCTGCTACATGTAGCTCGGCCTCCAAAACGCCACACTCATATTCTAAGAGCATTATTAGGAAAATTTGGGAAATGAAATTGGTACTGGAAGTGGCAAATCCAGGAGAAGAGTAACTGTACCATGAGCATTTGTTGCGAATCGTTGTAGTACTTTTTCTCAAGTTGCAACAACTTGTGGATGCGAATTTTGTTTCGATGCTGAAGGAAAAACACCAATTCAAATTTCTCATACTGTCGATAGGTGGTCAGCTCGAATGCTTGGATTTTGAAAAATATTCTTAAGATGCCAATCCGTAGATTTGCATTGGGTTCAGAGATAACAAAAGGTGGGCCTTGCATTTTGTGTTGTTCAAATCTGATCAGCTTGATGCTACCATTTGAAGAATAGTTTTCTGTGCCTATCCGCAGATTTGCATTGGACTGAGAGAGAAGAAACACCTCACCTTGCATTTGGGGTAGTTCAACTTCCATGAGCATGGATGCTAGCATTTCCAGAATTGTCTTTGGTGCCGGTCCGCACATTTGCATTGGATAGAGAGAACACAAATTGGCCTTGCATTTTGTGTACTCCCTTCGATCCATAATAAGTGTCGGGGTCTTAGTTCAGATTAGCTCAAATTTGAACTAAACCTTGACACTTATTATAGATCGGAGGGAGTAGTTTAAATGATTGTATCTGATATAGACACGATATAACCAAGCACTTTTTGTACTTAAGAAATGTTTGATGTGCATTTTTATTTCAGTCCTCTTGCGACGTGCACCATGCAGTGCTGCAACTAGCCATTCTGATTTAATAACATGGATACCTCGTACATTCTATTGTCCATTAATAATACTCAATTATTTTACAAGTTAAACCCACTCTTTACTGTGTTTACTAGAACTACAAGCATAGCTGTTGTTTTCCTGACCCTCAACATTTGCCAAATTATTTTACACTTTAACTCACTCTTTACTGTGTGTATTCTTTCATGTGGTACTAGAACTACAAGCATAGCTGTTGTTTTCCTGACTCAACAATCAACATTTTCCATTCTTGCAGGGACTCGCACTGTGTATGAGTAAAAGATACGAAGGTCCAACTGTTTTTGAGATGCTGGAGAAAGCTTTGCAACTTGCAGTGTCAGAAGAAAGGGTCCCGGAAGAGCGCAACATAAAGCTTCTGATTGCACAGATGCATGTTGTCAAGGTAACAAATGATACCCAGGTTCTGATTACATAGTATATATATATTTTAAAAAAACTCTAAATGAAATTACCGACATCACAGGGCGACCTGGATGTTGCATCAGAGAAATTGCAAAATCTTATTAACGAGGACCCCCGGGATTTTCGACCTCATCTTTGCCAGGTATTCCTTGAGCATTGCGACTTTGATATGCCCTGGGTTTCAGGCTCCTTTCATTTTGACCCTGTTGTGAATTCTCTGTGCTGTGTTTCTACTTTGCAGGGCATTGTATATGCACTTTTAGACAGAAAGGAAGAAGCAGATGAGCAATTCGATACGTATAGAAGCCTTGTGCCGGATGAGTTCCCAGACAAGAGTTTTATCAATGATGTTATCTTATCGGCCAAAATGGAGTCAAAAGATCGGCTACAAAAGGACTTCAGATCCGAGTTCCTATCTAGAAAATGATACTCCTGATCTTGTTTTTTCCTTACCTGAACGAACTGTATTATACTTAGTCATAGTTGTAGATAGTTAGGGTATTGATACAGGTGCAGCAATTTTTATACGTGAAAATGGAATATGACATGAGTCTCTTGTAACCAATTCGCTGTACTTTTAGCTCATCCCTCAAATGGAGGAAATGACCTTTCGGGCATAAATGCGCCGTTTCATTAGCCCTCTTCGTCTGAATTGAGGCCAGTGTCCTAAACCAGCACCCCAAGAGAGCCGAAACATCGATGGGCATGGCAACCATGTTTGTCATGTCACTCTTTTCCATAGGCTCAACTCGCGGTTGCTGACTTGTGTTGTTTTAATATCTGACGTGAAGCATACTTGTAACAAAAGAATCACTGAATCAAATACATAGTAATAAAGTTGGAACAAGTTAGTAAAAAGGTGAGGTTATGCTGGATGAAATGATAACAGGCGAGGCGTTAGTTTTGCCTGTTGTCCTGTTGAGAAGAATGTTTGATGTTTACAATTGCTGTATGAAAAATACGACTCCATTTCTTCTGATTAGCAGCCAAGGTACGGCACGGACCTGCCGTGCCAGACCCGGGCAGTCCGGAGTTGCGAGCCAGCAAACGAAGCAATTGACATACTGTACATCAATCTAATCCGTTCGACACGGCACAGCTAATCGTTTGAATTGCCGTGTCAACTGGCCCATAGCAAGTGGCAAGACCGTCTATAAAAGCACACCCACGGCTAACACTTGACAATCAAGCCTACCAAAGCACAACAAACCAAGAAGAGAGAGTGAGCAAGAGTTCAGGCAAGCAAAGATGGCCACTAGCTCAGCCGTAGTCACCGTGGCGATCTTCCTCCTCGTTACGCTCTCCGCCTCCTACATCACATCAGCCCTCCGCCCCAGCCTCGGCGCCTGCCAAGCCAGTGGCTACTTACCTGGGAAGGCTGGCCACTGCGAGAGAAGCAACGATCCAGATTGTTGCGAGGATGGTAAGAGGTACCCTCAGTACCACTGCTCGCCTCCGGTGACATCGAGCACCAAGGCTGTCTTGACACTCAATAGCTTTGAGAAGGGCAAGGACGGAGGCGGGCCGTCAGCGTGCGACAATGCCTACCATAGCGATAAGGAGATGGTCGTTGCCCTCTCCACTGGATGGTTCAAGAACATGGCACGTTGCGGCCACCGAGTTAAGATCACTGCGAATGGAAACTCCGTGTATGCAAAAGTGGTGGACGAGTGTGATTCTGTGTATGGTTGCGACGATGAGCACAACTACGAGCCACCCTGCCAGAACAACATCGTTGATGCCTCGCCGGCGGTTTGGAATGCCTTGGGGCTTGATCAGAATGTTGGTGAGCTGGCCATCACCTGGTCTGACGGTGACAACTAGTCAATATTGATGTTGACATGCATATGCATTACTGTTTGTGTGCGATTTTACATCTAGTGATGTGTTTGTACATACGGATTGTATTTGATGTATTGTAAATATATACTATTCCGGTTAGTACAATCTTTTTTTTTCGTAATGTTCAGTTCTAAGGCAAGAGTGTTCTTCCTCAGTCGCATGAATCTCATCTATCCACGAATAACACCGCTACTCTCATCACCATATTGATTTTCGCCTCTTCTTCATTATTTTAACCTCCTCGAAATAGGCTTGCGCCCCGCTTTATAAATAAAGCCGCAACGGCCGAACCGATACAAGGTGGTGAGGAGAACCTCTTACAAAGCAGATCAAGGATAAACAAAAAAGAACACGAAAACCAAAACTTGCGGCGACATTGAAAACGGCCCGAGTTGCAACGGAGCTCCACAACGGCGCCCCCAAGAGGGTAACGACGCATCACGCCGCCGCCGCCGAGACCGCAAGGTCTAGGTTTTCACCCGGAGCCGTCCCGCGGGGAGGATACCCACAACGACGCCCCCAAGAGGGTTGCGACACCCGCGAGCATCGCCGTCGCCGGCGCCGAGGCGCCGAGCTTTCGCCCGGAAGCATCCTCACACCACGCCCGGAGAACTTAGCCGCCCGCAGCCACCGAGGTAGGTTTCCGAAACAAGATCTGGGAGCTACCAAAGCCGAAGCGCCGCCAACCCCAGGAACACCCATCGTCCGCTCCACGCCATCCCCATGACCGAAGAGTGGGACCACCACCACCGCAACGTTGCCCGCCGTAGAGCCAACCGTGCAGCCCGCCTTCCGGGGCCGCCGCCCCGGCCTCCCACGAGCTCGAGCCCATGACCTAGCCAACACGCGAAACGCTGACGGAATGGACAGGGCAGGCCAACACCATAGCTAACAGTCATCAGGGCCAGCGCCAGCTAGGGGAGGGGATCCGCCCTCCGGCACACAGGGTGCCCACCGTCCGGACGTGGTAGCACTACCAATTAGGCCTAGATCAGGCCCGACCGCCGCCAGGCCCGGATCGAGCCCCATTAGCCGTGTTGCCGCGCTGCTATGCCCACGTCGCCGATGCCATCCAACCGTAGCTGCGTGCCGTGCCAACCCATGCCGCCACCGGCCGGACCACCATGTGTTAGGCGGATGCCATGAGCAGCGTCACCGCGACCTCACTCCTCGCAAGACGGCCGCGACCGAGACCGCACACCGCCGCAAAGGAGCACCCCCGCCGCAACGCCCGGGGACGTAGTTGCACCGTAGCCGACGCCACCACGCCGCCGATCAAGCCCGTCGCTTTGTCGGCCTCCAAGAACTCGCCTTTGAACGCCAGCAAGAGCATCCGACGACCCGCCCGAGCAAAATAGGGGACGAACGCAGAGCTGCCCGGGCCGCCAGATCTGGGCCCACCTGGCCCAGACCTAGATCCAGCCGCAGTGCAGCCCGGAGGGTGCCCCGCCGGCGGTGGCCCTACCCTGGCCCGCCTGGCCATGGACAGTGCCCGCCAGGCCCAGATCGGGACCCAACTGGCCCGACCTGCGCCGCGCCGCCAGCCTGCCCCCTCCGACGCCGCGCTCCGCCGCCTGCCCTGGCTCGCGCTGCGCCGCCACCGCCTTCGCCGAGAGCCGCCGTCGCCATGCCTTGCCGCCGCGCCGCCGGACCGAGTCCCGGACGCCCCGAAGAGCACCGCCGCCGGCCGCATCTGCCCCGCGCAGAGCCCCGCGCGCGCGGGTAAGGAAGAGCCCGCCGCCGCCGGCACCACGCGGGCTTTGCCCGGCGGCGCTCGCCGGCGGCGGCGGGGAGGAGAGGAGGAAGGAGGGTGGGGGGCGGGGAGAAGCTAGGTTTTCGCCCCGGTCGCCCGCGGGGAGCGACGCGGAGCAACCCGTTTTTTTCCCCATTTTAACCTATGGTGGGTTAGGCTGCAATCTCAATTACCCAACCGACATACTATCAAGATCTACTACTGCTAGTTTTGTATATGCAACCAGTCCACCATGCAAGTTTCTATGGTTTTTGTGTGTGTCTCTTCTTTGCAGGGCATTGTATATGCACTTTTAGACAAAAAAGAAGTAGCAGACGTGCAATTCGACCTGTACAGAAGTAACACAAGCCTTGTGCCGGATGAGTTCCCAGCCAAGAATTTTATCAATAATGTTATAGTATCAGCCAAAATGGAGTCAAAAGATAGCTGCAGAAGAACTTCAGACTGAGTTCCTA
Organism: Lolium rigidum; assembly: GCF_022539505.1. Taxonomy (NCBI): domain Eukaryota; kingdom Viridiplantae; phylum Streptophyta; class Magnoliopsida; order Poales; family Poaceae; genus Lolium; species Lolium rigidum. Next base: position 6,801,416 of record NC_061511.1, on the reverse strand, counting down.
TCTAGAAAATGATACCTCAGATTTTATTTTTCCTTACCTGAGCGAACTGTACCATACTTAGTTATAGTTCTAGATAGTTAGAGCATCCCCACTCGTTGGCGCTCCCCACGCCCAAATCCGGCGAAATTTTCGTCCGGATTGGATGAAGATTTGGCGTGGGGAGCGCCGAAGTTCCAGCCGTCCCCCGGCAGGAAACCCCCAACCTCGACCATTTGACATATTTCAAACAAATTCAACATAAAATTTAACAAGTTCGGCAAACAAGAGTACGAAAATTGCTGAAACAAATTCGGCGATAATCAGTACAATGTTTAACAAGTGCTGAAACAAATGAAGCACACAATTTTTCAAACAAATTAAGACAGACTAGTTGGCGTCGGCGTTGGCGTTGCCTCGGAGCCTCCATATGTGCTCCACCAGATCATCTTGCAGCAGCTGATGCATTGTAGAGTCTCGAATCTCCTGGCGCATAGCAATGAAGGCGGCCCATGATGGAGGCACCTGGTGATTAGGCTGTGCAAGAGGACCCTCTCTCTCATATGGTGCTTCTTGCTCAGCCAGAGGAACCGGATGCTTTCGCTCATCTTCAATAATCATGTTGTGTAGGCACACACAGCAGTTCATCACCTCCCACATCTGATCTTTGGACCAAGTCATAGCGGGGAACCGGACGACGACAAATCTCTGCTGGAGGACACCAAATGCTCGCTCGACGTCTTTTCGGCAAGCTTCTTGTTTCTTGACAAACTCGCAAAATTTGGGGGTGCCGGGGTTGGAGATAGTCTTCACAAATGTTGCCCACTTTGGATAGATACCGTCCGCAAGGTAGTATCCTTTGTTGTAGTGCCGACCATTGATCACATAGTCCACCGGGGAGCATGACCCTCAACAAGCTTGGAAAAGACCGGGGAGCAGTTTAGGACGTTGATGTCATTGTTGGATCCAGGCATACCAAAGAAAGAGTGTAGAATTCGGTGGTCATGGGTACCCACAGCTTCAAGTATCACAGTGCAGCCTTTTTTGTGACCCTTGTACATTCCCTGCCACGCAAACGGACAGTTCTTCCATTGCCAATGCATGCGGTCAATGCTTCCAAGCATCCCTGGAAAACCTCTAGCTTCATTTGTTGCAAGGATCCTCTGAGTGTCTTCGACAGTGGGTGATCTCAAGTAATAGTCCCCGAACACTGCTATGACGGCCCTGCAGAACCGGTAGAAACAATCAAGGGCGGTGGACTCCGCCATCCGAAGATAGTCATCTGCAGTATCACCGGGAGCTCCATACGCCAGCATCCTCATAGCCACGGTGCACTTCTGCAGTGACGAAAATCCAACCAAACCAGTGCAATCCGCCTTGCATCCGAAGTAGGGATCAAAGTGGCGGATGGCATACACAATTTGCGAAATAGCTTTCTGCTCATCCCGAAACGACGCCGGAAAACACTCTCACCGTGCAATGGATTGTCGGCGAAGTAGTCGGCGTACAACATGCAGTAGCCCTCCATTCGCTGTCTCGGCTTGCACTTCCGGCGACCTCGTGCCGACCCACCACGTCGACGAGTTGCCAGTCCGGCGTACATGCTTGCCAAGCAACCAAGGATCATCATGTGCTCGTCGTCTTGGGCGGCTGCTGCCATCTCTTCTTGCATAAGCTCGACGAACATCTGCCCCTCCTCTTCGTCCGAGTCCATGGCCGGCGAGGCAAATGGACGAACACCTGACGGGCGTGGTCGAGGCAACCCGAGCCGCGAGCGACGACGAGCAAGCAGGCCGGAAAACAGGCCGGCGGAAGAGCAGCCAGATAGGCCGTCGTCCAAACACGGCGGAATATAGGCAGGTGGGGAAGGAGGGGCGGCGGAATCTGGGCAGCAAGCCGGCGGGGTGGTGCCGGCGGCGAGAGAGATACGAGGGGTGGGGGAGATTTTGAGCGACGTGGCGGTGGGTTCGTGCGTCGAGTCACCGATAGATCGGGCCCTTCCCCGCTTTTCACTCGTCCGGAGTCCCCGAGAGCTCCCCGGGGGGCCGGGGGTGGCGTGGGATCGCCGGATGAATTTAGGCCCAAATCCGGACGAAAACGAGGAACCGGGGGCGCGACTGAGCCGAATTACGCCGTCCGGATGGAAAAAACGCTCGCCGGGGGCCTCGTCGGGGGGACGAGTGGAGATGCTCTTAGGGTATCGATACAGGTGCAACAGTTTTATACGGGAAAATGGAATATAACATGAGTCTCTTGTATCCAAGGTTTAAAATAGCCCGCTATTTCTTTGCTAATAGCGCGCTATACATATTTTAACAGTCCATGCTAAATTTTAATAATTTTGCTCGCTATGACATTATTTGCGAAACAACATGTTATATAGCGATAAAACATCATATATAGTGTTAGCTCGCTATTTTCTACAACCTATTGATAGAAGGTTTTGAGTTTTTCTCGTTAAGGAAACAAGAAATTTCCTTTTGTTTGTTGTGGCGGTGAACCTTAATATTTTGATTCCTCTTCTGAATCAGAAGATAATATCGGTAATACTGATAATTTTTAGTAAATAATTTATACTATGGCGTTGCCTCGTAAAATATTGATGTTAGACTTCTAAAAAATTGGAGAACTATTTTTGTATGTGATTCTGTGTGTATGAATCTGTCATTTTGGGTTGAAATCCTTTATTTTTACACTTTATCTGATATTTTTCAAACCGCTATTTGAAACGTAGCACACTATTAACGGATATAGCGTGCATCGTATTTCGTGATTGTCGCCTCTATTTCTTTTAGCACGCTATTTTAAACCTTGCTTGTAACTAATTCCCTGTATGTTTAGCTCATCAGCTAATCCTCAAATGGAGGAAATGACCTTTCGGGCAGAAACGCGCCGTTTCATTAGGCCCCATCGTCTGAATTGAGGTCAGAGTCCTAAACCAGCGCAGCAAGAGAGCTGAAACATCGATGGGCATGGGAACCATGTTTGTCATATCATTCTTCTCGATAGGCTCAACTCGCGATTGCAGAGACGTGTTGTTTTAATATCTGCCATGAAGCATAGCTGTAAAACAAGAATCAATGGATTAAATATAATGAAGTTGGCGCTCCATGAAACGATAACAGTCCAAGCGTTAGTTTTGCCTGTGAGAAGAATGTTTGATGTTTACAATTGCTGTACAGTATGAAAAATACGACTCCATTTCTTCTGGATAGCAGCAAGGCTGCCGTGCGAGACCCGGGCAGTCCGGAGTTACTTGCGAGTATCCTACCGCTGCGGCCAGCAAACGAAGCAATTGACTACATCAATCTAATCCATTCGACACGGCACAGCCACAGCTAATCGTTTGAATTGCCGTGTCAACTGGCCCATAGCAAGTGGCAAGACCGACTATAAAAGCACACCCACGGCTAACACTCCTACCAAAGCACAACAAACCAAGAACAGAGTGAGCAAGAGTTTTGGCAAGCAAATATGGCCACTAGCTCAGCCGCAGTCACCATGGCAATCTTCCTCCTCGTTACGCTCTCCGCCTCCTACATCACATCAGCCCTCCGCCCTAGCCTCGGCGCCTGCCAAGCCAGTGGCTACTTACCTGGGAAGGCTGGCCACTGCGAGAGAAGCAATGATCCAGACTGTTGTGAGGACGGTAAGAGGTACCCTCAGTACCACTGCTCGCCTCCCGTGACTTCGAGCACCAAAGCCGTCTTGACGCTCAATAGCTTTGAGAAGGGCAAGGATGGTGGTGGTCCGTCAGAGTGCGATAATGCCTACCATAGCGATGAGGAGATGGTTGTTGCGCTCTCCACCGGGTGGTTTAAGAACATGGCACGTTGCGGCCACCGCATCAAGATCACTGCCAATGGAAACTCTGTGTATGCAAAGGTGGTGGACGAGTGTGATTCTGTGTATGGTTGCGACGACGAGCACAACTACGAGCCACCCTGCCAGAACAACATCGTCGATGCCTCACCAGCGGTCTGGAATGCCTTGGGGCTTGATCAGAATGTTGGTGAGTTGGCCATCACCTGGTCTGACAACGACAACTAGTCAATATTGATGCTGACATGCATATGCATTACCATTTGTGCGCGATGTTACATCTAGTGTTGTGTTTGTACATACCAATTGTAGTTGTAGTTGATGTATAGTAAATATATACTATTCCGGTTGCTGCAAATGTGTGTGTTTCTGCAGTGGTAATGTAGTATGGACAAACTTTTTTTTTTCCGTAATGTTCAGTCCAAAGGCGAGAACGTTCTTCCTCAGTCGCATGAATCACACCCATCCACCAATAACACCACTACTCTCCTCACCCTATTAATTTTTGCCCATATCTTCATTATTTTAATCTATGTGGGTTGGGGCTACAATCTCAATTAGCCAACCAACAGATCTACTACTGATAGTTTTGCATATCCAACCAGGCTATAATGCAAGTTTTGTACGGTTTTTGTGTTCAAGTTTGCGAATATGTTATATTATTTTGATGAAACGTTGCCACTGTCTTTTGGATATAAGTTAGGGAAGATGGCATATTGCTTTGATGAAACATTACCATTTTGTGTATAAGTTTGCAAAGATGCCATATGTTTATGCATGTTGGGCTTTTTTTATAAGATATAAATGAACTCTAAAATCTCTTAGTTTCTTAGACCAATATTTTGATAAAAATATTATTGATGAGAGTTGTAGATGAGAAAATCATGTCTTCTAATACTAAGCCGCGTTATGCATGTGGTTTTATAACGGTTCCTAGCGTGTGGTTTTTTTTCTCCTTGTTAAGATCAGTTAATGAAACTACTAGGTTCACCCAACCCGTGGCATGTGAAAGGTTGTTGAGAGATACAATGAAACATAGGGAGTAGCCTTTCACCATCAAAGTGATAATGTTTCACCAATAACTAGTACATATCCGTTATCTAGTGTAAACTTATAAGCAATGGGATAGAAAGGTTTTACAAAGAACCTAGAACCTAGTTTTCGAGGCCCTTGGGTGTACAAACTAAATTAAATGATGTCATGCATGATATTCAAGTTTTAGGCATTAGATACGATTTAAGACGTGAATGATCATTTAACATAAAAGATTTTCAACATATCATAAGACTTGCATTCTTGAAAATCAACACACCTCCAAATTCAGAGAACACATGGAATTCTAGGATTATCTTTTTAGTTCCAATTTCAATGCTATAAATTTTCAAAAAAATTAATTGTACTAATACTAATAATTCTTTGTCGTACTTGAAAGGTCCCACACAAACTGTTTTTAACATATATTCTCTCCGTTTTAAAATAAGTGTTACAACTTTTTCTAGATATACATGTATCTACACGCTAAAGTGCGTCTATCTCTAGACTAGACACAATTACGACGCTTATTTCAAAACGGAGGTAGTATATGTCAATTAAATACAGTATGATTTATCAAAATACAAGGGACATATGAGTAACAAGAAGTTGAAGAATGAAAACACCCCCACTGCAAGTCTCAGAAGGAGGAAGCGAAACAACCCCCGCAAGCGAGGATGCACCGAAACCCTCGCGTCCTCCTCCGGGCCGCCGCCTCTCTCCTCCGCCCCGCCGCCGCCGCTCCACAAACCCTAACGAATGCGGCACCCTCTCCACTGCCGCTCTCGCTGGGGCGCGCTCTCCTCCCTGGATACCGCCGCGCCTTCTCGACGGACTACGGCAAGGACGTGGACGAGGTGAACCGCAAGTTCGCCGAGGCGCGGGAGGAGATCGAGTCCGCCATGGACAGCAAGGAGACCGTCTACTTCAACGAGGAGGCCGCCTGCGCGCGTGACGCCGCCGGCGAGGTCCTCGGCGCCTTCGACGCGCTGCTCGCCCGGGTCCCGCCCGCCGACGCCGACAAGCTCCGCCGGTCCATGGGGCTCAAGATGGAGCAGCTGAAGGCCGAGCTCAAGCAGCTTGAGGAGTAGCGGCCGCTCCTTGATGAGGGCGTCGAGGTCAGAGGTTTGTTTTTTGGGATCAAATCTGGGGGAGGTTTGGGTTGGCAGCATAGATGCTTCTTTCATAATTGTTGGGTATTCTGATTGAGGAATAAACTTAACCAACAAGCTGTTGCAGTATGTTATTGTAATGGGAGATTTGGAGCTAATTTGAACCGTGTTCCTTCAAATTGTCCGCATAGAGTTTTTTATTGGCAAAATTGAGCTTTTATCTTCAGTTTTGGAAGAAAAATCGATTGATGTACTTGCAGAATCAAATTGGAGGGGCTAAACCTGTAATATGTTCTCGTGCTAGTAGTGAGATTTATTGAGATCAACAAATAAAAATGGAGGGTGTCATTTTGCATGCTTTGCTTGATATTATACTTCATATAACATCCATTGAAAACAATTGAGTAAGTAGATTGGGTACATTTGCATGCTTTGCTTGATATTATATACTTACTATTGCACTTCTTTGTGCGATGAGTACCTAATGTCACATTGAAAACAGTTGAGCAAGTATTAGTTACACATGTTCATTTCAGTTCTTAAGGTGTGTCCTGGCGGATGAATTAATCTTGAAGAGAATTATGGACTGCTGTTATGGTAGATAACATAGATTTAAGCTGCAACTACCATTTGCTATCTGCACTAATGCTTAGGAAAATTGGCAGCTTCCCATGGCTTCTGATATCTGATATAATAGACATGTCTCTAAAATTGGCATTGATGGTGGCCCAAGAATGAATCAAACTATTCTATACATATATGACACCCTCATGTTTCTGTTTTATAGAATATCTCACCTGAGCTGCCCTTTTGTGCTTGCTTTGTGATAATGATTGGTTTGCTGCACTTTGATATTTGCATTGAGACAAATTTTTAGTGTTGCAACTTGCAAGTAATCAGGTCCCGTGTATTGCAGCATTGGAACACTTGAATTTTACACTACCTCAGACTTAATTATTGCTTGGACATGATGTTTAATTTGACTGCTGTTTGTTCCTCAAAAGTTCAGAAGAAGGTAGCTGAGGATTTGCCACTCTGAGTATAGACTATAGAGGCAGCTTAGGTTTTCCACTTGAAGTATCCTGATCTTTCTCCCCTCATCTCCCTTCTTAGTTCCTACCCTTGTAAATGTTACTGTCGGGCACTTTGGAAGCCAACCCTGGATTATTGCTGAACATTAAGCTGTCAAGCATGCCGAGAATGATGTGCAAGCGCTGCACCTTCACTGTGTCGCACTGTCGCAGCATGGAGAGGAGCGGAGCTGTGAAGTGGTGATGAATGAGAGGCGGCAGCAGCTTCATGACGGTCAAAGTGGCCCTTTTGCCTGCCAGTTAGAATGCAAGGACTAGATTTACTCAAACATAAAGCAACTGGACAATACTATTCCAACAGAAGCACCTGATCCCACATTCGTAATTTGGAAAGAGGATCAGTGACAAGGTAAGGTAATATTACCACCAATTATGAAATAGAGCAGCATGTAATTTCAGCGTTGCCATCACATAAAGCAACTGGACACTATTCCAACAAAAGGCATCTGATCCCACATTCGTAATTTGGAAAGAGAAACAGTGATAATGCAAGGTAATATTACCACCAATTATGAAATAGAGCATGTGATTTCAGCGTTGCCATCATCTAGGCCCTTTGCCGCAGCCTCCTGTTCATCTGGGCTACGCTGGACGAGCCATGGGTTGCCTATGCCTTGCCGCGTCTCATGACAGGGCATTCTTCCGTCGACAGTTTGATGGCCTCCTTTTTCGATGCTTCGACGATAATCACCAGCAGTTTGACGGCCTCATTCTGGTGCTCTCGTTCGCTGCACCGTCAGCGCCAGCGGACATCACACCATCTCGTTCCTACTTGCCTGGTTCAAGGATAGTTGTGGCGCTGTTCTGAGCTCACCCGAACAGGTGCATCCTCAAGACCTCAACCTCTTCAGTCTTCAGTTCTCCCGAGCAGGTGTCCAAGTTCGACTCTGCTCTTGGAGTTGCCTGACTCGATTAAGATTTGGTGGAGAGGTCCAAGGTCCACTCACGCGTCCTAATGAACAGAAGCCCGAACCAGTACGAAGAAGAGGTGTAAACTTTTGCAGGTAAACTAGCCACACGAAGAATTTATTTTTTGGGGCACCCATGCTTTCCTCACCAACTTGTTCATGTTTGTGACCGTGGCTCCAAAAAATTGGGAATTGTAAGCCGAGGTGGAGGAATACTCGCTGCTAGCCGTGAGGTTTCAAACAATTGTGCCATCGATCTCCTCATGGAGTTGAACGATATTGAGTAGGCACCAAAGCATAAGATACTCATGAATGTGAGGGATAGTCAAGTTAGCATGCATCTTGATTTTTGATATCCAAGCATTGTTGAGCAAAGCTTGTTTTACATTTTATTGCTTCCTCGTTGATACTTATAGAAAAGATGGGCAATTCTTTGGGCCTCGTCCCATTGAGCCAAGGTAAGTCCCCAAAAGGTGCTATTCACCATCGCCAATTGAGATTGTAGTTGCGGCATTAAAAAAAAGGTCTATGTCCACCTCATTGCAAGGGTTACCCATACCCACCCAAAGCTTATTAGGATCCCACCATTCAAACTAAGGCCATCTCAAACAAAGGGCCCTTGCAAATTTCCCAGGATCCCAAACCTTCAAGACAAGTAGGCCTACAAACCACTTCCTAATTTAGCTTGCACTTTCCCTCAGTAACCTCCTTGGTACCGGCTCATAAAAAGGCACACTAGATCTTGTTCATACAAGCAAGCCAACCCAACGGAACATTGAGAGGAGTGGGGTGGAAAATCTCTTGAGAGGTGAGGACGGACTTGACAAGGGCTCCATGCTCGGTCGCGTTAATGTTCTTCCCATCAAGCTTCCCGGCCATCTTGTCTTCAAGAGATTGAAAATCCACCCTCTTAAGCTGCCAAGATACATCATAGGGAAGGAGGGGCAGATCGGGAGAACTACTAAGCACCTCGTCAAGGTCACCTAATAGGCACCACCATACTTTTTGGAAATTTGTATGAAGAGCGGTCACCTCGCCGAAGGTTGCAAGAATGGAAGCAAGGTTGCAGATATCCTCTTTGTTAGGCACCATAAAACAAAGTACTAACAATGGTGCCCCTCCCTCTTATCTTTTGCAAGAGCCCATCTTGAGTGGCCAACTAAAGGATGCCTTGGAGGGGGTCAATGGTGAGGATGAAGAGGAGCGGGCAAAGGGGGTCTCCTTGCATAAGACCCCTCCCATGCTTTTGATAGGCAAGCCGGCGACCCCGTTGAGAAGGACCCTCGGTGAGGAGGTGCAAAACAAAGCGGTGATCCAATCTCAAAACTTTGGTGGGAATCCATGCCTCTTGAGGATCTCCAGGATGATCTCCCATCTAACGGAGTCGAAAGCCTTGTGAATGTCAAGCTTGAAGAGGAGCGTTGGTATGTTGCTTTTGTGGAGTCTTCTTGCAAGGTGAAGAATATACATGAAATTTTCATGGATACTTCTCTTCTTTATAAACATGCTTTGAGCATTGGAAATAAGGTCGTTCAAGAGCGGTGCAAGCCGGAGGGCTGTCATATTGGCAATGATTTTAGCAATGTTGTGGATCAAGCTAATGGGACTATAGTCGGAGTCTCGGAGACCTCCTCATCCTCCTCCTTTTTAGGTAAAAGCACAATGTTGGTCGAGTTAAGCTATCGGAGATGAGCAACTAGGAGGTTGTTAAATTGAAGGATGGCTCTCATGGCATCGCCTTTATGAGTCCCCATCATTTCTTGAAAAAGGCACTAGTGAAGCCGCCGGGGTCGGGGCTTTGTTAGAAGGCATTTGATTAATGCCTTAAGCACTTCCTCCTCCGTGAAAGGTTATTTGATCCCCTAAATGGCAACATTGCCCAAATTTAGGCTCTCAAGTGATCATGGATGATTTTCTCTTTATGCTCATGTTCGGTCACCCATCGACCATTGTGCTTTAGGCGATGTATATGGTTTTTCTTCTCCTAGCGTTCACCCTTAAATGGAAAATTTTAGTGTTGGCATCACCCTCCTTAATATTGGCTATTCTTTCATTTTGTTTTATTCTCGTACGCTCGATGATAGCGAGGCTAATGACCCTCTTCTTTAGGCAAGTTCTAAGATCTTACTCATCCGGAGAGAGATGGCGTCTCTCTTGGTCGATGTGAGGATAATAGGAGGGCGACATGGAGAAGCATCTTAGTATTGGAGAAAAGCCAGGGCACACCTGTGATGATTTGATGAGCCCTGTAAGTTCATCGAGTCTAGTTGCAAAGGCCTGCGTGTGGTGGTGAGATTATCTGTTTCAATTGTTAGTATTTCCTCCCTCTAAAAATAGGTGTCTCAACTTTATCTAGATACCATGGAGGAAGTAAGACTATCTATGTTATACACATATACTGTAGACTAACTTTACAGTATTGTTGGCATTCTCATCTGAGGCCATCGTCGACACCATTGGGATCTTGTTTCATCCTCTGGCGCACGTTGTGCTGCCGAAGCACTAGCACCGAGGCGCAGCAGCCGGACAAGTCGTCCGAGGACAGGAGGTCCCCCACGTGTCCTAGCTCCGGGCACTCCTCGTACAAGCCTCCCATGCCGCTCGTCATCTGGGTGACGGCCGCGCTGCCACCGTCAGCACCCTTGCCCACGACGAACAGCGAGTACATCCCGGCCATGGAGCACAGAGACTCCACCAACTCCGGCCCGTTGCTCACGTACCTCTCCGTGTAAGACACATGCCCCGGTGCCACGAACCTCGCGTAGAAGTCCGCCATGAACTCCTCGTCCGCCATGGCCTCCTCTTCCTTCTCGCCCACCACCACGGTCACTAGGTGATCATCGCCACCTGGCCCGGGAGACATCACCTCCGTGCTGCTGTGCACGCTCGCTCCCGCTGGAAGGAACCTCGTCACCATCACGGTCACCGATGGGTGAGCCGCCAGCCGAGTCGCGTACGCCACCGCCTCCCTGTCGTCCGGCCCGCCGAGAAACACGGCCACCACGTTGTGCGTTTCGCCTGCGGGGTCATCTGCCGACCTGCTGGGACCGCCCTCGGCGGCCGTAGACTGCCTCTCCGCAATGGTACCGAGACGGCGCTCGACGAGGACCCCGACGGTGCATGGCGCTCTCTGCAGGATCCGCTGGTTGAGCTCTCGGCGGTTGTCGTGGCGGCACACCATGCGCCCGTCGTAGCGCTGCTCCTTGTGGAATGGCACGACGACGAGCGACGCGCGTGCGTCCTCCGCGCCGTTGCATACGTCGGCGTCCATGGTCTCGAGGCTGGAGATGGCCGTCATCTGCCGGACCGGGATGAAGGTGCCGTTCGTGAAGCCGTTGACGGCGGCCACCACCTGGTCGATTACCGGCGCGTAGCCCCATCGGCCACTGTCATCGTCCTCTTCGTCAGCTCCGTCGCCGGTGTGGTAGAAGTGCGTGATGGCGTACTTGCGCGAGCTCATTAGCTCGATGAGGTGGAGGAGGTATATAGCAACAGGCGTGGCGCCCTTGGAAAGCTCGGCGAGGGTGAGCATGGAGTGCACGCTCCCGGCACCGTGGACGCAGACGAGAACGCGGAGCTCCTGGTCAAGCTTGAGGTGCTGGAGGCAGTGGGAGCGGTACTGGAATGCGCTGCGCTGCTGGCGGACGATGGCGGCCGACGCTGGGCCGGCCATGAAGGTGGTGATGATGGAGGACAGGAGAAGCACGCCCTGCGCCGCGCCGTTCCAGATCCCGGTCGAGTCACCCAGGTTGATGGCGAGGATGTCGGCGTAGCCCTTGACATTGAGCAGGAAGCCGAGCACGAGCGTCTCCCTCGCCGGGATGCCGATCATCCGCCCGGCTACAACCGTGCCGACCACCCTCCCGATCGTGCTGAGCAGCGTGGTGTAGGTGACGACGAAGAGGAACTGGGTGGGGGTGAAGCAGTTGATCTTGGCAAAGTCGAGCCTCGCGCCGATGGTACTGAAGCAGAGGGGCATGATGATGCTGTGCACGGGGTAGGCGAGGCGGTCGATAAGCGTGCGCGCCGTGGGGCCTTCCCGCGGCGTGGTGATGCCGATGATGAAGGCGGTCATGGAGGCACTGTAGCCGAATAGCTGGACGTGCTGCGAGAGGCCGACGATGAGCACGAGCATGGCGAACAGCTCGTACTTGCTGATGTACTGCTTCCCTTGCTTGGTCTTGTTGACCAGCCTGGTCATCCATACCATAATGCGCACGGAGACCCACACGTTGAACGCCATCCACAGGAACATGATCACCTTCACCACCGGCAGCGCGACTAGCCGGTTGGGCGGTGGCAAGGGCTTGCCGTCCTTGTCGTAGGTGGTTGGACTGACCACCATCATGCTAATGGCGGCGAGGCTGGCGATGTCGTTGGCGAAGGCGGTGCCGATGGCGAGCTGGCCGGTCTCGGAGCCGGTGATCTTGAGCTCCGTGACGATGCGGATGAGGACGGGCGAGGCGGTGCTGGTGAGGACGAGCATGAAGAGGGCGGTGGAGGCGTAAAGGCTTTCGGGCTGGAAGGTGCGCTGCCCTGGGTGGAGAAGGCCGTAGAAGAAGGGGCCAGAGATGGTGGCCAGGACGAGGCAGAGCGCGGAGCCGCCGAAGGCAACGATGATGGAGGCACGCAAGTGTCGTCGGAGGTAGCGCAGGTCCATCTCCAGCCCGATGAAGAACATGAAGACGACGCGGAGGTAGTAGATGGCGTCGCCCAGCGCCCGGCCGGCGTCCTTCATGCCCAGCTGCCGGAGGTCGACCATGCGACCGAGCACCGTCGGACCGACCACCACGCCGGCCTGCATGCATGCGCACGCAGTATCATATCAGGGCGAATCCCAATTGCGAATTGATTCTCAGAAATACCAAGATTCGTACCAGGATGTGCGAGATGATGCTTGGCTGGCCTACGCGACGAAGCACGGAATGGAAGAGGCCAGAGAGGACGAGGACGGCGGCCATAAGGCCGAGGATGGCCAGCACGCCGGCCATGAAGTAGGACCCCTCGGCCACGTCGGCGGAGCACTTGGCCTCGTCGTCCTCCGCCATATCCGAGATGGTCTCTTCGGTCGCCGGCCGGCCAGACAGGCCTCCGCCGTTGAGCTAGCTTGCTATATATGGTGTTCATGAGCTAGCTAGCTACGGTTTGGGTGTGGTTCCTCTTGTCTTAAATTGTCGGGAGACGTGACCGATGAACTAGAATGCATGAACAGATCTAACTAGTTTGATAATTGAGCTGTTGCAACTAGCAACACCTTCTCCAACAAGTATCTGTTTGTTTTGTTTTCTACCGGAGTTTATGCCTAGCCTCGACAAAAGAATATGTGCACCCCAAATATATACAGACCATTTATTGGCAGCCAATCCGTAGTTGGTTTCGTCGTGCACAGTCAATGGATGATCACCAGTAATTTAGAAGCGGGGAAGTTAAATATAGATGCCGTTTTATTTTTAGCGACCTAACATAGATGTTTACTTGTTCATTCGCCAAAAAAATATGTTTACTTGTTGCAGAACCACTGAAGACTAGACATGAGGCATGCCTCCCAAAACTTAAAAGGGTAACATGGTCTTTTCTAATTAATTACTAGTCTAATTAAACCAAATACAATACTCTCTCCGTTCTGGTTTACACCTTGCACGTTTTAAGGTAACCAATGTAATAAAAGGTATGTATTACAAAACATGTATCATTAAAACTTTAGATGTTATATTTTTTAGTGGTATACTTTTATTGGAAAAGGAGATGTACATGTACATGTGGGTACATGTACACTCATTGCCATTCGATCAGTCTATTTGCTTTGAGATCCGCGGAACACCGTTAGGGAGGAAACTCTTATCTGTTGGGTTTCTGATTTGTTAAGTTTGTTCCATCTTGCAAGTTTTAAATCGGATCCAGAAATGTTTGTGGTGCGACTATTTCGCAATTTTTGTAAAACCCATAAAAATGGAAAATATAAAAAATATTTAGGGTATGACTACTGGTCTAGATAAAAGGGTCATGTTGAAAGATGAATATAAAAATGCCATGATAGCTATGAAATATGAAGAATCTTGTGAAGGGCAACGACTAAAGTGTTTCTTAAGATTTCTAAATAATGCTGCTATTGAGTTGCTTGCACATTATGAAAGGTCTTGTGAGTTCTACTGCGGTGAACACTTTGAATTCCAATGTAGATCCCATGAACAACATAAATTGCCTCCTATCATACTTATAGCTATAGGATAGAGGAAGTAGAACAATTTGTGATCTTTATGGAAGCCTTTGAATTAAAGACTTCCCTTGATGATATTTATAAAGCCACTGGTGAGACTCATGAATGTGATTTTGAGGTCACTATTATCCTTGATCATTGCATAGACAACTTTTCTGATAATATATATGTTCTTGATTATAATAAGAGAAACCACATAACTCAAGAAGACACTAACATATTATATGAAGAAGAAAATGAAGAAGACATAGTTCCATCTAAGCTTGGGGAAGAGTGGGATCTTACACCTTCACCATCAATATGTGATAATAACTCTAAAACTGAATATGCTCTAGATGATGGCCTATTTTTACTTGATAATCCTCCATGCTTAGAAAATAGTATGTTATGTGAGGATGAAAATGGTAAACTTGTTGTTTATGATAATGCTATCATCTATGAGAACCCATGTTATTATTAAAATCTCCTATTTACACAATAGAAGAGAAATATGCTTATGTTGACTTTATGATGCCTATGGAAAATCTTCTTGTAGCCATGATGTCATGATTAAAAGTGCTACTAATAACTATTTTGAAATAGGAAAGCATGTTAATGAATACTTTAATAAATATAATGATCCTCTTTATATGCCACAATTCTCTGAGATTCATGATTCAAATAGTTACACTATTAACTTTCTTCCAAGTAAGTGCAATTATTATGAAAGAGGAGGATATAAGCACCCTCTATATACATGATAATTATAAAATGTATTTACCTAATTTAGATATGCTTTGGTATACTCTTATTGGTTGTGATTCATTCCTATATAAAATACTAATGCATAGGAAGAAAGTTAGACTTTGTTATTACTTATTACATATTTTATGTTTTGTACTAATATGTTTTAAAGTGTTAAATATATTTACTGGTAAGATCACACAATGGGACCCTGGCATATTGTTGTAATATATGAATTCAAATAATGAGAAGGGGGTTATCAATAAGCATCACTCCTACAACATCATTGTCCCTAATGAATCAAGTAAGTAAGCCTAGCTATACGGCTATAAAGAAAGCGCGTTACGGGAGGCAACCAGAGATGCTTTTATTTTTTATTTTATTTCTACATGTTTTATATAGCATGTTAGTTTTCTTATGGTTTACTCTCTAGTTTCTAAATAAAGTACCAAGTTTTTAACCATTTGAATGATAAAAGTTTCAAACAAAATATGGAGTTGCTGATTCCCGCGCTGCACTTTTTAGTGCACGATTTTTCTATTTTTTTGTTAACTCCTAAAATCTTGCTAAATTCATAGTACCTATAACTTTCATCCTCTATATGCATGTAAATTTTCTAAAATTCTTGACATGTATAAGTACTACTAAAAATTCAGTTTTGCTGCAACAAAAATTCTGGACAGATTCTTCCCTTCAATGTCTGATCCATTATTTTGAGTATCAAAATGATATTTTATTAGAAATTTTGATATGCTAGAATGAGTAAAACATTATGTACTCTGGCTCATGAAGATATAATTTTATTTATGATAAAAATAATAGCGAACATGATTTCTTTGTACTACTAATGTCACCCCATAGAAAAGAATGTGAAGAAAAGTTTGTGTTGAAGTTTTTTCACAGGGAATGGATGAATATCACATTGAGATTAATTCAAGTATGGTGAACATCATAATATTGGGTATTCCCATGACACCCCACTGGAATCATTCTAAAACTCCTGGTTTGAGCACCTCTAAACTATATTTTTTTAGCAACATAGAATTTTCGCAAAAGCTTGAAGAGTCCTTGTTTTATTTGTGTCTAGTTTTGTTTTTAAAATTAAAGGACCATCATATTGAATGTTCATAATGCATCTTTGAATGATCCAAGAAAATAAAGTTGCATGATTATAAAAGAAAAGGAGGAATGCCAATTAAAAGCTGAAATTTATTTTGTGTATGATATTTCTAGTTTCACATGCTCTATTGAGTGATGATTTGCTATGTGCCTTATTCAGTGCTACTTCTCACTAGTATACATAGATGTTTAATTTTGAGTATCATTGTTTGATGATGAATGAATAGCTCTATGGATACTCTTGCATGCTTTTAGACCTCTTGCTAGCCAAAACAGTTGAATTTTTACACAAGTATAGACTTGCTTCCAATCTCAACTCAAACCCAATGTCTATCATACCTACCTATATAGCACTTTATATTCCAAGTATAATGTGTGTGTTATGCCTCCAACCTTTTCAAAATATCATTTTTGTGTATTTTAAAGCTCGTGAGAAAGTAATGTTTGGAAGGAAAATACAGCTATGCATGTTGTGGGTTTGACTAATTATGAGTAATGAGCTAGACCACAACCACGATTACTGGGGACGTCTTTCAACATTACAGCATTGTGGTATTGCACCCTGCGTTGAGCTTCATTTCTTTTGTGTTGTTGAAGGTTATCTATTGCCAAATAAGTGGAGGTGATCCAGAGTAAGTATGCATACATGTTAGAGAAGAGCAATGGGCCTCTAATGGAAGGCATGGCTTATCATGGTGGAAGTTTCAGCAAAGATCATCATCAATAGGAAGAGTGAAAAAAGTGAGAAAGAGAAGAAAAGAAAAAGAAAGAAAAGCAGTTAGAGAAAAAAGTGAGAGGGAGTTAAAGAGGATGCTCACTGTCTGTTGTTCATGTTGTCCCGGGATGGATTGCCTGTAGTAGAGAAATCTATCTCCTTTGGTGCTTTGTACAGGCGGCATGAAGGCACCCCATTGCGATACTTGGTTTAAACATGTGTGTGGAAAAGTTTTGGTTACCCGGAGCTGAGTAACAAGAGGTGTAGTCCTTAGCAACCAAGAAAATGAGGCAACATTTACTCATAAGAGTTCAAACACATGACTCATATATATCTCCACACAAGAGATGCATGGTACCCCATCCTTATTATTATTGTTAACATAAATTGCATATCTCAAAATCTTGTTTTATTCTCTTTACTTTTTTATTTTGTTGGAGGTTTAGCACATATATTTCCTGCTTACTTTCTTTTGTTCAAGAGTCAAAAATATCCAAAAGAAGCAAAAGAGAGGACAAAGAGTCTTCCAACAATTATATAGGATTCTCCTAAGCATGCTTTATGATTCATATTTCCTATCATTCATGTTTCTTGCAATGCTATTTACTATTATGTATGCTTTGTAGAATGTAAGATTTATCACTTTAGAAGTTCATAATACTTATTGTCATTCTTTAGTGACTGAACCTTGTGATACTTTTCATATTACTTATTGTCATTCTTTATTGACTGAACCTTGTGATAATTTTATCACCTTCATGCTCGGGGCGAGCATATCTTAAGCTTGGGGATGTTGATGCATGTAAAATGCATACATGAACTTTGTCCTTTATCATATTGAATTACCACATATTTGCAACATATATGATGATAATACCATATTTACATTGATTTATGGGGATTTACCAATGATCCCTTTATTTGGTTTATAACTCTGCAGATGAGGAATTCCCTGTTTTGTGTACTTTTCACTTTTAGAGACCTATACAGATTCAAATTGAGTTGGGATTTTTGGAGCGTCATTTTTTCATCGGGCTAAAAACCCTGGGACCTGGAAGCACACTTGGAAGGGCCTGAGGCCCAAAAGATCCCAGGTGGCGCGCCCAAATGTGTAGGGCGCACCACCTTCCCTCTTTCGGTCGTCGATCATCCAAATCGCGTGATCTTTTCGCTCACCGACGTATTTTTGACCTAAAAATAACAATATATATGACCCCGAATAGTTCTCGGGAGATGAGCGCCGCATAAGACAGAAACACGAAAACGGAGGCTGCAGCATCAAAGATTGGAGGGGGAAACTCACCGGGATCACCACCGGAGGGATCTCCACCTTCTCTAACGTCTTCATCGTCATCACCATGATCAAGGGGGAATAGTCCACCTCTGGACTACGGGTTTGTGGCAGCAGCTTGATCTATTTCTCTCATGTTCTTCATAGTTCTTAGTGTCATATGAGCTGCCAAACATGATTATGGCCATATTTGTAATACCTATGTGGTGGATCCTTATTCTATTATATTGTGCTATGATATCTGATCATATTATGTGCAAGATGTATTGATAGATGCATATTATGTACCCCGTTCTTAAGTATTTGTTCTAATCCAACTTTTATGCAAGAGCGTGTGTGGGGTGATGTGTGTATTAGATGGAGTAGCGTGGTTTTAGTGATTGAATAGTGACAACAAATTCATGATCTATTATGGTTTTGCTACCTCTCACTGTATGTTCGTCATGTGACAAAAGTGATGATCTTGTTTGTTCAAGGTAGCATTTGATATTCAAACATCATGTCAAAGTACTTATGGCTATGCTCTGTTAATTCTTAATACAAGATTGCATGGAGTTCTCCTTTTCTTGTGGAGTATAAGAGAGATGTGTTGCATCATCTCTATGTTAGGACGTGATGCCCATATGAATATGTATCTTTCACATGTTATTATTATTTTTTCTCTTCATATCTCATTGATGAATTGTTATTGTCCACTGAAAGGACGAGATGTCGCCTAGAGGGGGGTGAATAGGCGTTTAAAAACTCTTACGGATTTGGCTTGTAAGAATGCGGAATTAAACTAACGTTTAGTTTACAAGCACAAACCCTAAATATGCTAGGCTCACCTAAGTACAACAACAACAACTAGAGCTAAGCAAGATAGGCACAAGATATATGTAGCACAAGTGATAGCAAGATATATGTACTTCAAGCACGATGGCTATCACAAGGAAAGTAAGCTCGGGTATAGAAATAACCGAGGCACGCGGAGACGAGGATGCATGTATTCCCGTGTTCCCTTCCTTTGCAAGAAGGTACGTCACGTTTGGAGGAGTGGAGGTCCCACGAAGGATTCCCCAATGCCACGAAGACTCACCCTATTCCCCGAGCCACACCCACGAAGGATAATGGCCCTTTCCCTATGGTTAGCTTTTCCTCCACTCCGGAGATGGCAAGCTCCACAACCACTTCACAAGCTCCACGAAGGAGAAGCCTAGGCCTCTTCACAATCTTCCTTGAAGAGATCACCGAAGCACCAACCGCCAAGCCAACTAGGAGGTCTCCCTCCAAGAGTAACAAGCTCACGGTCTCTCACTCGAACTAATCGTGGTGGAGAGCTCAACACTATGCAATGATGCAAAGCAAGAACACTAGAGGTGTTCAAATCCTTCACACTCAAATCCCACCAATGCAACAAATGCTAGGATGAGATTAGAGAGGAAGAACAAAGAGGAAATCAACAAATGACTCCAAGATCTAGATCCAAAGGGTTCCCCTCACTTAGAGGAGAGATGGATTGGTGGGGATTGTAGATCTAGATCTCCTCTCTTAGATCCCTCAAGAATGAGCAAGAATCATGGGGGGAATCAAGAGATAGGACAAGTTCTTCAAAGTCAACAATGGAGGAGAGAGAGTGGAAGAACTTTTCCAGCCCAAGGTGGAAGAAGGGCTATTTATAGCCCAAGAGCAAATATAACCGTTGGGGAAAAGTTGGGCTGAGTCAACCGTCGAGGAGTCCAGGGACCGGGCCACCAGCCGGACCCGGCCGGTCCAAACCGGGCCTGTGACCGGGCCATGACCGGGACACTTCTGTGTCTTACAGTACATGCCCCGGTTGGCACCAGTCCAGGGGCCGGTTTGAACCGGGCCATCAGGTGGGACGGCCGGTCACGCCGGGCGAGAAACCGGGCCAGCAGGAAAACATGTTATACAAAAACTGTGATAACTTTTGTGTCCGGACTCCGATTGACATGAAACCAACTTTGTTGGAAATATGGAGACTACTCACAGGATATTTTTAGATGTTTTTAGAGAGGGAGTCTCCCACCGTCAAGAAACGGTGAAGACGTCCAAACTCGAAAACGCAATAAAAGATGCATGCGGATTCCATTTTCGATGAACTTGGGCTTATTGTAAAGCTAGCAACAAGCTCAAGAACCTCTCACAGAGAAACACCAAGAAGAAATAGGGATATGCAAAGTATGCAAAGGATTGAGCTCCCTAAGACGATGTGATCAAGTTACCCAACCGAAAGCCCCTCTTGATAGTGCGGCTATCTATCATATAATCTGGTCTCCCATCAACCACCTTGAGACCGGTAAAAGGAAAACCTATCAAGGCCATACCTTTGCCTTGCGCATCCCGCTTGATCTCGATGATAACTCTTCAAGCTCCACTCAAGCCGGAATGCCTCACTTGATCATTGTTGCTTCGTGAAGACTCACAAATGCTCCCTCATACACCATGATGGGAAAGCTCCATTGATGCACATCTTCACATGTCCATTATCACCAAATGGACGGCAAGCTTTAAGCATATGATCCTCTTGAGATGCTCAACTTGAACTTGCCCAAATCAACCTTGATGACGATCACCACTTGACGTCATCCTTTCATGGGCTATATGAGATCTCACTTTTGATGCATGCCC
Organism: Lolium rigidum; assembly: GCF_022539505.1. NCBI lineage: Eukaryota > Viridiplantae > Streptophyta > Magnoliopsida > Poales > Poaceae > Lolium > Lolium rigidum. The sequence goes on along the minus strand of NC_061511.1, from coordinate 6,780,779 downwards.
ATGGAAAGATACCTAACCCACGTAGACAACACAAGGGAACATATATGATGGGTTAGTTCATAAAGCATGATTGACACGGATTACCATACCACATGACTTCTTGTGGCACATTCTTCATGCTTCATGTGTTGACCAATCTTGAATCTATTCTTCACTCTTTGTATTGGTCAACCTTGTATCTTCTCATGCTCTATCTTACTATCTTGAGGTGTATAAAGAATTCTTCACTTGGAATCAAGCACTCAAGATCTTGATCATTCGTTGCTTATCACATAATCTAGAGCATGGCTAATATTGAGTTCCACATAAGAACTCTATCTTCAATTCTTCTTCTTGATCATATCACATATATATCTTCAAATCGATGATCTTGATGCCAATACACAAGGTATATCTTTATCTTCATGGCATCCATACTTGAATTCAACACATGGAATACAAGTAGTACCTATGGAATATTCCTTCATATAAACTCAATGAAAACATTAATACATAGGGGTAGTCATTAATTACCAAAACCACACATAGGGGCAATATACCCTTACATCCACTACAACTTAAAAGAGAGAATAGTCAAGTGAACCCAAGAAATCCGGTCCACTTTTTATCATAAGAAACACCTTTATATTGCTTTTATCTTACTTTCTATTTGATGCATTATTTTAATCCGAAAATACAAAATATTTACTTATCCTATTTGCATCCAAAACCCCAAAAATAATCAACCCTTTCACTGTTTTTTACTTAGTTACTTTACTTTATCTAGTTTCACTTATTTTATTACTACTTTTGTTTTATTTACTTACGCGAAATCTTGTGCTTGACAACCACACAGTGGAGTTGGGGATCTAAGGCTTCATTTTACTTTGCAGGATTGCTAGAAGAAGAGAGGGAGAGATACCTCTTTGCGTAGTTAAAAGGACACGGATGCCTAGAAGAAGAGGGGGGTGAATAGGCGGTATAATTTTTTACGAATATGGCTTAACAAATGCGGAATAAAACTAGCATTTAATTTGTCAAGCACAAAACCTATATAACTAGGGTTCACATATGTGCACCAACAACTTATGCTAAGAAATACAAGCAACTATGTGATAGCTAGATATATAACTTCAAGCACGAAGGCTATCACAAAGTAAAGTGTGTAAGTAAAGATCTCGGGTATACGAATAACTGAGGTGACGTGGAGACAACGATGTATCCCGAAGTTCATACTCTTGCGAGTGCTACTCTCCGTTGGAGTGGTGTGGAGGACAAGTCACTCCAAATGCCACGAAGGCCTCACCGTATTCTCCTCAAGAATTACCACCAAAAGGAATGTCTTCGGTCCACTATGGGACCTTAGGATGGTCACCGAACCCGCACAAAGCTTGGGGCTATCTCCACAACTTAAATGGAGGCTCCCAATAAATCGTCACAAAGGCCTTGCCCTTGAAGAATCTCCACAACTTAATTGAAGTCCCCAAGAACACCACAAAGACCACTAAGCCGTCTAGGGTCCAAAGACCCAAGAGGAACAAGCTCTCGAAGTAATATTGTCGTTGCCTATTCGACGGTACCCTGGAGGAGGGTTCCTCACGAGGGGGAGAAGAAGTAGGGGCCATAGGGTGGAGAGTCCTCGGGACGGTGGTACGCGATTTACCCAGCTTCGGAACACCTGCTCGAAGACAGGGCCAACTGCTGCTTGTCTGGAATTATATGGGAGCTTTCGCGTTGTTACAATGAGTTGTGGTTGTTGAAGGAGATATGCCCTAGAGACAATAATAAAAGTGGTTATTATTTATATCTCTATGTTTATGATAAATGTTTATATGTCATGCTATAATTGTATTAACCGAAACATTAGTACATGTGTGATATGTAGACAACAAGAAGTCCCTAGTATGCCTCTTAAACTAGCTTGTTGATTAATGGATGATTAGTTTCATAATCATGAACATTGGATGTTATTAATAACAAGGTTATATCATTATATGAATGATGTAATGGACACACCCAATTAAGCGTAGCATAAGATCTCGTCATTAAGTTATTTGCTATAAGCTTTCGATACATAGTTACCTAGTCCTTATGACCATGAGATCATGTAAATCACTTATACCGGAAAGGTACTTTGATTACACCAAACACCACTGCGTAAATGGGTGGCTATAAAGGTGGGATTAAGTATC
>NC_061511.1:6724852-6778508 GCF_022539505.1 Lolium rigidum | reverse complement strand
TCGCCATAGAATGAACCGGGCGCTTTGACATTTCAGAAATGCCTCTTCAGGGTAGGCAATAAAAGTCAATGTCCAACCAAACCCTGGACTATGTCCTCTCAATCGTGACACGAGCATAGCATCTTTGAATAAGGTTGTGTTGTGGTGGAGTGCTCCGTGTGGTAAAGCACCGGCTACCTTTCATGGACATGTTCTCGATAGGGATAATGGGCTGATGACGCTTTCATCTCTGAGTATCGTCCACTGTACAGGAGGTTCTGGCAAGTATTTCGACCACCGTATTTATCGCCGGTGCACCAGCCGGCCTCCGCGGAAGCCACGCGCCCACGCTGGCTTCCGAGATCCAATGATGATCTTCATGCTGCGCCCAGCTGCATTCTTCTAAGCACATGGCAGCTGCCTCACGAGTCATGACATTCATTTCGATACAACCGCTACAATAACACTGCCGGACCATTTTCTTACGCTTCAACCGCATCGGAACATCGCTTCGGGAACCCTATTTTCCACGGACATCGGGCCTCATGCCGTACACGCCCTCCAGCTCGTGATTCAGGGCTTTCTTTGCCAGTATGTCGTTTCTCGGTTGAACTTGATCCTCCCCTTCAGCATCCCCTTCTCAATAGCTTGGGTGTAATTATTTGCCCTCGCAAACACACTCCTCGCTCCGGGTTCAGCGATCCTCACCGTACCACCAGCTTTTTGGCCCTGGCTCCATCCTCCGCACCCGACGGATTCTCTGCCTCAAAACTCATCTTTCTCCCACCTAGGCCGCCAGATACCCCCCCTGCCCCATTTTTATGATTGTATTCTTCTGGCCGCATTATCCTTATTTTTTCGATATTTCAAGGAACTACCGCCACCGACACCACGCCGTCGTCGTCTGTCGGATTCAAGAGGAGCTACTACTTCCGCTGCCCGCTGGAACGGGAGGTGGACGTCGTCTTCATCAACAACCGAACGTGTGACCGAGTACGGAGGTGCTGCCCGTTCGTGGCGCCGGAACCGATCGTGATCAAGATCTTCTACGCGCTTTTGCAAGCGGCAAGTGAACGTCTACCGCAGCAACAAGAGCCTCATATTGTAGGCTTTGGAATCTCTTCAAGGGTGAGACTCGATACCCCCTCGTTGCTACCGTCTTCTAGATTGCATCTTGGCTTTGATTGCGTGTTCGCGGTAGGAAAATTTTTGTTTTCTATGCAACGTTATCCTACAGTTGTGCCTCTAGGGCTCCCAGGATCCGGCTTATAAAGGCGCACGAATCTAGGGTTTACATGGAGAGTCCTAGCCGGATTACAGGTTGCCTAACTACGGTACAATATCTTTCCGTGTACGTCAAGGATCCGCCTTCCATCTATGTCGTACTGGATCCAGGTTCCTTATGGGCCTCCACGGATCCGGCCTCCTTCGTAGGTCGGTTGGGATCCGGCCCTGATCCTGGGCTGGACTTCATCCTTCATGATCTACAACAACTGGGCCACCCGATGGGCCACATGCCACATCACCGTTTGTGGGCCACCCGGGCTTGCTGGATCTAGGCACTGTCGATGGTACACCCATGAAGTATACCCACAACAGTAGCCCCCCAAATTTCTCCGAGATTGACCTCTTGTCTCTGCCTTGCTAAAGCTCCATGGCTTCCGACAATCCTTTCGGTAACATGGGGAAAATTGAAGAACTCCAACTTCACTTTTTTTTTCTCTCCAACTTTTAAGTCGGAAAGTACCTTTATCCCGCAGGACTTCATCCATCGACATCATTTTTACAACGCGTCTCCGGGTTACTCCCCTGCTGAAATATCGGTTGTCAATTTTCAAACTGCTACCCGGAACCTCGAAAAGTTCAAACGGTTCCGCCAATCTTGGCGCCATTTTCGGGTGATTTGAGCGGTAACTTATCCTTAGCCATTTTCACCGCTTAGGGTTTTCGACACGTGTCAGCCATCCAACGGCACGATGCTTGCGTTCCGACCACAGGATCCGGAGCACAAATCTCCTCCTGCGGCCTATAAATATCTCACCGTCCACCCTAATCCTTCATTCACATCCCTTTTCACCTCTCACCTCAGCGCCGCCTCCGAGCTCCTCCTCCGCCGTACCGGAACCCGCCGGAAGATCGCCGGAGTTCGAGCGCCGCCGTGAGCTGTTCGTCAAGTTCATCGTGTTCTTAAGTCCGGCGAGCCACCGCAGCAAAAACTTCACCGCCGGCGACTCCGACCACCGCGGAAACCATTACGGTAGGTCCTCCAAGCTTCACCTTCTTGCCGTACTTGGTAGGGATGACTAGGGTGTTAACGTTGGATCCGGCTAAGTTTAGTCAACTCGCATTTTCTTTGTAGATGTCTTCTTTAACTCCGCCTCCCTCATCTGAGCCGATCATGGCGATGCCAATCTCTTCCGCCCCCTCCCTTCGTCCCAGTTCAGCTGGAGCCTTCAAAGGACTCCGGCAAGAACATCGAAGGATCATCAGCCAACCCGGAAGAAACCGCGGGGGCTGAACAAATGGAAAAGAAGGCGGAGGAAGAACACGCCAAGAAATCCAAGGCTCGCGCGCGAGATAGCGAAGCCAAGGGAAAGTGGTGGCCCTGCACCACCACGGAAACCGAACTCCGCAACCTCGAGGCGGAGGGATTCTTGAAGCCCGGATCCTAGCGTACGATTCCGGGTTCGCTGACTTTTTTTTGTTTGACACAAACGGGTTCGCTGACTCCTGCTCCTGAAGCTGGAGAGGTGGTGGTGACCAAGGCACTCATCGAGCGGGGCTTCTCCTTTCCGGCCAACGACTTCTTCACGGAAATCCTGAAGGCGTACGGGCTCCAGCCTCACGATATCTCGCCAGACAGCATATTGGCCATCAGCAATCACGTTACGCTGTGCGAAGGCCACCTCCGGGTAACCCCATAACTCTCCCTCTTCCAGTACTACTTCTCCATCAAGAAGGAGAAGGTTCCGCAAACTTCCTCTCTAGCCACCTGCGGAACTATCATGTTCAAGCTCCGCCCTAGCCGCATGTATCCGCCCACAGACCGCCACGAATCTGCGCGATACTAGTCCGGAGGCTTCTTCTATCTGAAGGACGTTTCCGACCCGGCCAGCGCGAGGGTGCTGCCAGCTTTCAAAGATGGCCCTGCCAGCGAGACTCCGGCCTGGACCCAATGCCCACATTTGTCCGAGTCTACTCAATTGACTCGAGTAGTAAGGCGGATCTGCAAGCTGACAGAGGATGGCCTGTCAGGGAAGGACCTCACAATGTCCTGGTTCACGAAGCGGATCCAGCCTCTGCAACACCGGGACCGCCTAATGTTCCAGTACACGGGGCGTGATGAACTTATGCGCGCCTCCAAGGACAACCTCTCCTCCGACGCCGTGGACAAGCGGATCCGGGTGTTGATCAAGATTCTGCGTGATCTTAGGATTCACGTGTGCAATATGGACCTCCACACCAACGGCTCCGGCACCGCGGTATGTTTCTTGACTTAACACCGGTTCCTTTTTTTTCTTGCAATATTTATAAGTGCTTGTGTGCTCAGCTGGAGGAACTCGAGGAAAAGGATCTCGGAACCTTAATCCGAGTCCCTCACTCTGGAACCAACAACCCCGAGGCCGCTTCCGACGCGGAAATTCCTGAGACCTCAGGTACCGCGAAGCGCAAAAGAGCTGCTCCCTCCGGCCCTGCCCTGAAGCGTGCCCGCGAAACACAAAGTGCCGCGGCTACCCGGAAGGCTGAGTAAGAAAAGCAGCGCCTCAAGCAGATCGACACCAGCAAGCAATCCCAGCCAAACATTGCCGGTTTTTCATGACATCTTCGTAAGTGCTTGATTTCCATCTTCAATTCCTTTGCCACAATTTAACAGGCAAATGCTAAGTGCTACGCCTTTCCTTGCATGCAGCAAAAGTTCCGGACGCAAGCTCCCCAAGAACCCCAAAAAAAAGGCCAAGCCGTCTCCGGCTTTAGTGCCTGTTACCCCAGAAGTAGAGGTTCCGCCCAAGGCCTCTTCATCTGCCAAGCCGGATCCAAAGGATGTCATCAACCTTGATGACCTCCCTGAAGAACCAAATGCTGAACTCGGCAAGGGCGAATCGAACAAGGGCGCGTCCTCACCTCAACCTCCGCCTGAACAACCCGACGTTACCTCGGCTGAAGCTCCGGCTAATGATGCCGAAAATAAATTGCTCCTGAGTCGTGCAACTGGTACGCCCCAGACGCACCCTCAGTTCTTTTCGACTTTGCAGAAGGTTACCCTATCACAACGTCACGCGGAAATTTCCCATATGATGAACAAAGTGTGGGGACCCGATGAAACAGAACAACAAGAGCTGAATGATCTTGAGAGCGGTCTCAAAGTCTTTTTCGCCAAGCACAAGAATGTGCGCCAGGTAACACCAGCCCCCAAGTGTTGGTTTATACAATTTCCGGGTAATATGTGTGAGCCAATGCTTTAAACTGTGTACCTTAGCGGAAACTTAAAATTTTCCCACACTAAAGATTTTAACTTCGCGTCCAACCCCCAAAATTTTGAAGTTCCGGCTAACTCTTACCTGCTTCTCAGAACACGCGGAAACTGCACGAAGATCTGCGCGTCCTTGTGCTGGAGCAAAAGGCAGAGATTGAAATGCTGCACAAGAGAGACGCGGAGAGCCAAAAGTCCATTGCGACCCTGGAGACCCGCCTCAAGAGTTGTGAAGGTAACGATAGCCCCCAGGTTATGCAATGCAACCATATTTTCGAACTAACTGTGTTCTTCTATTTCCACCTTTCAGAACAACTTCCAAACGCCCTTCCATCGACGAGCTTTCTGCTGAGCTTGAGGTGCTGAAGGCCGAGCATGACTCCCTCCAGAAGTTCCTCAAAGAATCCTCCGAGAAGGAAACTAGGGAGAAAAAGGAGCTTGGGGAGAAGCATGCTCAAGCCACCGCGGAATTGGCCGACAAGCTAAAGAAGAGCAACCTGCGGATAAAAACGCTGGTCGCCAAGGCAAAAACTTACGAGACGGAGGCGGATAACATTGAAAAGTAGATCTTTCGTAAGGACTTCTTGCTGTACTCCGGCCATTTCATATTGATTCTGCCTCTATCGCGGAGGGAACTGAACGTATTATTTCACAGCATATCTCGGATTCGAATGGACCAAGGAGGCTGCCGCCAGCAGGACAGAGGCATATGAAGATGCGCGGAACTCTATCAACGATCTCTTCGAAGCCTACCGTGGAATCGCCAAGTCCTTGAACTTGAAGAGAGCCGGAACCACAGTGATCGATAGGATGACCAAGCTCATGCGGATGGTGCCGGATCTCATCAAGGATTGGCAAGCGTCTTCTTCCCGTGGGGTCGCCTCTCTCACCTTGGCAATGTGCAAAGGTCATTTTCCTGCCATGGATTTCGCGGCTGTCGCGCGCGGAGTTCCGAAGGGTACCAACACTAAGGTCGCCCTCGTGGAAACCCAAGGATATGATAGGTTGTTAGCCGAGCGAGTGAATCACTCGTTCTGGGATAACAAGTATGATCTTCCCGAGGGCTTCACTGACGTGGAGGACGATGAAGAAGATGAGGACATCGAGGAAGGCTCCGAATCCAGAGCCGACCACTCAAACGAAGACTCCAGCGATGATTCTTGCGATGGTTCCGCGTATGTGGCTTCGGAGGATGAAGAACCTGCTTCCGAGTGAACCCTGTCAGAAAACAATGAAATGCATCATTTTGACCCCGGAGTGGGTTTGTAATAAGACTTAAGTATTTTTAAGTAGCTAGGGACGAAACAATTGAATGCGGGCGGAAACTTATCCTGCGATCCTTTATGTGTTGTGAATGCATGTTTCGTTCGTTTGAGAAAGCACGTGCTGATATCTAAATTTACCGGCTTGCTCACTTGACCTTCCACGAGCCGGAAGACCTTTAGCCGGAAACGCTCGCCTGCGGCGACGAAGCCCAATGGCAATCCTTCAATAACCGCGGAACCAAGCCCCCAGCCAAGGTGCCGGAAGTTGCTACCAGGAATCCGTGAGTTCGCAACAGAAAAATTTTCCATCAGAAAACTTAAGCTTACGTCCTAAAGGACGATTTTGAAAATCACAACTTTCATACACGCCTAGTGGAAATATCCAACTATGCGGTTTTAGTCGGAAAACATACACGATCTAAAAATGAACAAGTAAAGGAGGTAAAAGACTCAAAGAGTGAACCATATGCTTTATTTCATTGATCATGTATAACTATTACAGAGTATGTAATTCGAAAAAATTGCTAAGTGTGGAAAGGACGTAGCTGTGCTATATTCCAGGGATGATCTGTTTCATCGTAAATGTCATCCGGATCCTCTCGTTTTCGTTTCTGGTACCAATTTGCAAGTCTATCTTTTTTATCGCGGAAATCTACGAGGTAGTATGATCCATTGTGTATCACTTTGCTGATGACAAAGGGTCCTTCCCATGGAGATTGCAACTTATGCTTTTTCACCTGTCGAAGGCGGAGGACCAGGTCGCTGATACGTCCAATTTGCATCACTATTTTATATCATAATTTGCTGTTATTCATTGATATATTTCATATTGGGACATAATACTTATGTTATTTCATCTATTTTGCATGTTTCATGATTATTTGGAGATCGCGCACCGGAGCCAGGATTCTGCTGGAAAAAGCACCGTCAGGATGCAATATTTCGGAAGATCAACTGTGGAAGGAAATTTCACCAAAAATCCTATTTTTCCAGATGACGGAGAAGGCCAGAAGGGGGAGCTGAGAGGACCCAAGGTGGGGCCAGACCACAGGCCGGCGCGGCCCATGGCCTGGCCGCGCCACCTTGTGGTGTGGGGGCCCCACAGCCCCTTTCGCCTCCTTTTCTCCGTGAAACCCTTCGTCCCGAAGACCTAAGCCACGGAGGGATCCTCACGAAGGGTTACAGCCGCCTCTGCGGGGCGGAGAACACCAGAGAGAAAAGAGCTCTCCGGCGGGCAGGAATCCGCCGGGGAAATTCCCTCCCGGAGGGGGAAATCGACGCCATCGTCACCGCCATCGAGCTGGACATCATCTCCATCACCATCACCATCATCTTCATCATCATCACCGCCATCTCCACCGCTGCACCTCGTCACCGCTGTAGCAATTTGGTTTTGATCTTGATTGTTTGATAGGGAAACTCTCCCGTATTGATTTCTACTTGTTATTGATGCTATTGAGTGAAACCATTGAACCAAGGTTTATGTTCAGATTGTTATTCATCATCATATCACCTCTGATCATGTTCCATATGATGTCTCGTGAGTAGTTCGTTTAGTTCTTGAGGACATGGGTGAAGTCTAAATGTTAGTAGTGAATTATGGTTGAGTAATATTCAATGTTATGATATTTAAGTTGTGGTGTTATTCTTCTAGTGGTGTCGTGTGAACGTCGACTACACGACACTTCACCTTTATGGGCCTAGGGGAATGCATCTTGTACTCGTTTGCCAATTGCGGGGTTGCCGGAGTGACGAAACCTAAACCCCCGTTGGTATATCGATGCAGGAGGGATCGCGAGATCTCGTAGTTTAAGGTTGTGGTTAGATTTATCTTAATTACTTTCTTGTAGTTGCGGATGCTTGCAAGGGGTATAATCACAAGTATGTATTAGTCCTAGGAAGGGCGGTACATTAGCATAGGTTCACCCACACAACACTTATCAAAACAATGAAGATTAATCAGCTCGCATGTAGCGAAAGCACTAGACTAAAATCCCGTGTGTCCTCAAGAACGTTTGGTCATTATAAGTAAACAAACCGGCTTGTCCTTTGTGCTAAAAAGGATTGGGCCACTCGCTGCAATTATTTCTCTCGCATTTTACTTACTTGTACTTTATTCATCCGTTACATCAAAACCCCCGAAAACTTGTCCGTGAGCATTTACAAGTGAATCCTTCATCGAAACCGCTTGTCAACACCTTCGCTCCTCGTTGGGTTCGACACTCTTATTTATCGAAAGTACTACGATACACCCCCTATACTTGTGGATCATCAAGACTATTTTCTGGCGCCGTTGCCGGGGAGTGAAGCGCTATTGGTAAGTGGAATTGGTAAGGAAAACCTTTACTGTTTGTGCTGATTTTATTTCTGCCTCGTTGCTATAAGTAATTATGGAGAGATCTTCTCTTCAATTTCTATTTGGGAAATCTACTACTACTGCAACGGTAGTGGATGAGGCGCCAGGTGAGGAAGTAATACCATATAAAATACCTAAGAAAATTATTGAACGTGTTATGGATAACCGCTATGAAGGGGATGGAACTGTCCATCCTGGTGATCATTTACTGTTTTTGCATGAATTATGCGGGTTATTCAAATGTGCAGGTATTGCTATGAATGAAGTTAGAAAGAAACTATTCTCTATAACGCTGTCTGGTAAAGCGGCGCATTGGTATAAATTGCTGAAGAATGGTGATTCTCTTGATTGGGAGGACATTGTGCCTTTATTTTATTCTAAATTTTATCCTCCAAGTGAATTTCACAAAGATCGGAACCGCATATATAATTTCTGGCCTCATGATGGAGAAAGTATTGCCCAAGCTTGGGGGAGATTGAAGTCTTTAATGCTCAAATGCCCCATTCATGAGCTTCCGGTAATGTTATTATTGATAATTTCTATGCAAGACTTTCTTTTCAAGACAAGACCTTGCTGGATACTTCTTGTTCCGGATCATTTACGCGCAACAAAGAAGAGTTTAAAAGGGACCTTCTTGATCGGATCCAAGAAAATACTGAAGGTTGGGAGAACGACAAGGATAGAGAATCAGGTATAATTTATGATTATAAATGCATTGAAGCTTTTATGGATACTGATAAATTTCGTAATATGAGTACTACATATGGTCTTGATTCTCAAGTTGCTGCAAATCTTTATAAAGCTTTTGCCTCTCATTATGAATTGCCTAAGAAGAATTTTGATACTTGGTTCTGCTGCTAGTGATTATTGTCCTATCATTTTTGGTAGACCTTTTCTAAATACTTGTGGAGCTATTATAGATTGCAAGAAAGAGAAAATTTTGACTAAATTTGCTGGTGAATCTTATGAGTTTAACTTCTCTAAATTTACCAAAACTCCTTATAAAGCTGATTTGCCTAGTGATGATTTTAAAATGGAGCAGTGTGCATCTATTGTTCTTGTTCCTAATAATCCTTTGCAGCAACATTTGGAGAATAGCGAGAGTGAAATTTTTAGGAAAGAAAGAGATGAGCTTGAGGAAATTTTCCTTCGCCAAACTATTCTCAAGCATGATTTACCGGTGGAAGATTTGGGTACAACACCGCCACCAAAGGAAGATCCTGTTTTTGATTTAAAGCCTTTGCCTGATAATCTTAAATATGCTCATATTGATGATAAGAAAATATATCCTGTTATTATTAGTTCTAAGCTTACAAAGTTTGAAGAAGAAAGATTATTGCAAATATTGAAGAAACACCGAGGTGCTATTGGCTATACTCTTGATGACTTGAAGGGGATTTCTCCTCTATTTGCCAACACACCATTAATATGGAAGATGATGCGAAGCCTGTTGTTGAACCTCAGCGTCGTCTAATTCCTAAGATGAAGGATGTGGTAAGAAATGAGGTATTACGACTTCTTGAAGCTGGTATTATATATCCTATTGCTGATAGTAGATGGGTTAGTCTTGTGCATTGCGTTCCTAAGAAAGGAGGAATGACTGTTGTGCCTAATGATAATGATGAGCTCATACCTCAAAGAGTAGTTGTAGGGTATAGAATGTGCATTGATTATCGAAAAGTTAATAAAGTTACTAAGAAAGATCATTACCCTTTACCATTTATTGATCAAATGCTAGAAAGATTGTCTAAAAATACTCATTTTTGCTTTCTTGATGGTTATTCGGGTTTTCACAAATTGTCTGTTAAAACTAAAGATCAAGAGAAAACCACTTTTACTTGTCCCTATGGAACTTATGCTTATAGGTGTATGCCTATTGGTTTATGTAATGCTCCTCGCTACTTTTCAAAGATGCATGTCTGCTATTTTTCATGGCTTTTGTGAGAGTATTGTGGAAGTATTCATGGATGATTTTTCCGTCTATGGGAATTCTTTTGATAGTTGCTTGCGAAACCTTGATAAAGTTTTGCAGAGATGTGAAGAAACTAACCTTGTTCTTAATTGGGAGAAATGCCACTTTATGGTTAATGAAGGAATTGTATTGGGACATAAAATTTCTGAGAGAGGTATTGAAGTTGATAGAGCTAAAGTTGAAGCAATTGAGAAGATGCCCTATCCGAGGGATGTTAAAGGTATTCGTAGTGTTCTTGGTCATGCTGGGTTTTATTGGAGATTTATTAAAGATTGCTCCAAGATTTCAAAGCCTCTTACTAATCTTCTTCAAAAAGATGTACCTTTTGTTTTTGATGATGATTGTAAGGAAGCTTTTGAAACTCTAAAGAAAGCCTTAGCAACTGCTCCTGTAGTTGAACCTCCTGATTGGAACGTGCCTTTTGAAATTATGTGTGATGCTAGTGATTTTGTTGTAGGCGCTGTTCTTGGACAACGAGTAGATAAAAAATTAAATGTTATTCATTATGCTAGTAAAACTCTTGATGCTGCTCAAAGAAATTATGCTACTACTGAAAAAGAATTGTTAGCTGTAGTCTTTGCTTGTGACAAATTTAGATCTTATATTGTTGATTCAAAAGTTACGATTCATACTGATCACGCTGCAATTAGATACCTTATGACAAAGAAAGATGCTAAGCCGAGGCTTATTAGATGGGTACTTCTTTTGCAAGAATTTGATTTACATATTGTAGATAGGAAAGGTGCTGATAATCCTGTTGCTGATAATTTGTCTAGATTGGAAAATATTGCTTATGATCCTGTTCCCGTTAATGATAGTTTTCCAAATGAACAATTGGCTGTAATAAAGGTGAGCTCGCGAGATAGTCCTTGGTATGCTGATTATGCTAACTTTATTGTTTCCAAGTACTTGCCTCCAACCTTTTCAGCTCAGCAGAGAAGGAAATTCTTTTATGACTTGAGGCATTATTTCTGGGATGACCCACACTTATATAAAGAAGGAGTGGATGGTATTCTGCGAAGGTGTGTTCCCGAATATGAACAACAAGAGATATTGAGTAAATGTCATGGTAGTGCTTATGGAGGACATCACGCCGGAGATAGAACCGCGCAAAAGGTTCTACAATCAGGTTTTTATTGGCCAACTCTCTTCAAAGATGCAAGGAAGTTTATTTTATCTTGTGATGAATGTCAAAGGGTTGGTAATATCTCCAGTACGCAATGAAATGCCTATGAATTATACTCTTGTTATTGAACCGTTTGATTGTTGGGGATTTGACTTCATGGGACCTTTTCCCTCTTCAGAAGGTAACACTCATATACTTGTTGCTGTTGATTATGTTACTAAATGGGTGGAAGCCATACCTACAAAAAGTGCTGACGGTGAAACTTCTTTAAAAATGCTTTTAGATATTATTTTTCCTAGATTTGGAGTACCTAGATATATTATGACTGATGGAGGTTCTCATTTTATTCATGGAGGTTTTAGAAAAACTCTTGCTAGGTATGGTATTAATCATAGAATTGCTTCCGCTTATCACCCTCAAACTAGTGGTCAAGTAGAATTATCAAATAGGGAGATTAAATCTATTTTGGGAAAGACCGTTAATAAATCTAGAAAGAATTGGGATAGTAAATTGAAAGAAGCACTATGGGCTTATAGAACTGCTTATAAAAACCCCATGGGAATGTCACCTTATAAAATGGTTTACGGAAAAGCTTGTCATTTACCTTTAGAACTAGAACACAAAGCTTATTGGGGCTGTTAGAGAATTAAATAAAGATCCTAAACTTGCCGGTAATAAGAGGTTGCTACAATTAAGTTCTCTAGATGAATGGAGAAGTGAAGCTTATGAAAATGCTAAACTCTTTAAAGAGAAAGTTAAGAAATGGCACGATAGAAGGATCATCAAAAGAGAGTTTAATATTGGGGATAAAGTCCTATTGTATCGGTCTGTTATCACCAGATTTTAGACAAATCTAGAGGTGGGCCGGGCTTGGAAGATTACATGTTACATGTGGAAGATTTCTAAAGCGGCCTGGCACGAAGGGTTTTGGGCTGAATTGCCCGTGTATCTTTATTTAGTAGTTTATTATTTTAGATAAGAGATAGAATCTTACTCGTGCACGGTTTAGTGCACGCCCTCATTAGAAAGTCCCCTGGACTATAAATATGTACCTAGGGTTTATGGAATAAACAACAACTCACGTTCAACCCCAAAAACAAACCAATCTCGGCGCATCGCCAACTCCTTCGTCTCGAGGGTTTCTATCTGGTAAGCGACATGCTGCCTAGATCGCATCTTGCGATCTAGGCAGCACAAGCCCCGCGTTGTTCATGCGTTGCTCGTACTGAAGCGCTTTTGATGGCGAGCAACGTAGTTATCATTAGATGTGTTAGGGTTAGCATTGTTCTTCGTTTAAGCATGCTTACGTAGTGCAACCCTTGCATATCTAGCCGTCCTCACGCCTATCTCGGGTGTGGGGCGGCACCCCGCTTGATCATTATTTAGTAGATCTGATCCGTTACGATTGCTCCTTGTTCTACAAGGATTAGTTTAATATCTGCAATAGTTTGGCCTTACAAAGGGGGGAGGATCCTGTGGCACGTAGGGTGGCGTTCGCAAGTCCTAAACGGGATGTTCCTAGGATCAACTTCATGTTGGTTTTCCGGCCTTGTTTAGGATCGGCTTACGAGCACCGTGCGTGGCCATCCGGCCCAACCCGGAGTAGGATGATCCGATTATGTGGTGAAAACCCTAAATCGTCGTAGATCTCATTAGCTTCATCTTGATCAAGCAGGACCACCAAGTATTCGTACACCCCGTACGGATCATGGGTGGATCGGCTCTTTGAGCCGATTCACGAGATAACCCGAGAGCCGATCGAGGCTCGTATTTAACGTTTACATGTATGCCCTGCAGGAAACTAAGCGAGGCAATCTCATCACCTTCCCGACCAGGTATAGGTCGGGTGGCACGCCCTTGCACTTCGCAACGCCGCGTGTGACCGGAAGAGCATTGCGGGCCGTCGCTCGGAGGGGTCTCGGCCAGCCGCAGCTCTAGGCTCCCCCGGCTCTACGAGTGTTGACAAGGCCGCTGCCCGCCGGTGGGTTTTGGCAGTCAACACATTTCGGCACGCCCGGTGGGACAATCGTCTACATCAACCACATCGCCATCTACATCCGAGATGGCGGACGGCACGCCGGTCACCTACGAGGATCCGCCCGACGACCTCAAGAAGCAATACAATGAGATCAAGGCTACCCTCGAAGCCGACCTCATCGGCTCTTTTCGGAGAACCCGTTCGGTGGCATCGGATGGAAGGGGTTCTCACCGGAAGGTGCACTCGATGGGATAGACCTTTCTTCCCCGTCGGAGGAACGCACCGGGGGTCCGCGGCAGGAGATCAACTACCCGGTGGCTCACTCGCTACACCGCCACTCCGAGAACTTGGTTAACGTGCTCGGAGCGTGTCGCTCTGCGCGTGATCCGAGAGATCATGAGCCACCAGTACTCGCCGTCGGACCAGCTCTCGGGACGCATCAAGGAGAATTGCCATTCCGGTCCCGTCCACCGCCGCCATTTGCGTTGGCAGCACCTGCCGAAGTGCCGACTACACCGGCATTCCTCGTCTACGAATTGGTGGCGACCCCGGTGACTACCGCGCTCTTAATGGAGGCGCCTAAGGAGATCCCTCATGGGTACGCATGCATGTATGTGCCGGATTGTGGTGACCGGGCACTCACAAACCAGGCCACAACATCGGGGACTCCGGCGAAGACAGGAGGAACGTCGGCGGCGGAGCGGACGTGGCTAACTAAATACGCCACACCGACGAAACTCCCGAGCCCGGCTCCCGCAGCTGGCTCGGAGCTGGAAAAGCAAGCGTGGCAGGCCAAGTACGCCACCCCGGCGAATCTTCGCAGTGCAACTCCTACGGCCGATACGGCGGATCAGATCAGCACCATACTGAGAGACCAGTTCGGCATGATGCCGAAAAGAAGGGCGGTCGGCTATTCCAAGCCGTACCCTGACGATTACGAGATGATCCCGCTGCCACCAAAATATCGGCTCCCCGACTTCTCCAAATTCGGTGGATCGGATGGCTCCGGCTCCATCGAGCACGTCGGCCGATATTTGGCTCAACTAGGACCGGCTTCGGTGTCGGATCAGCTACGCGTGAGGCTCTTTTCACAGTCCCTCACGGGATCGGCTTTTGGATGGTACACCTCTCTACCAGCTGAACTCCATCCAGCCTTGGAAGCAATTGGAAGAACAGTTCCATATGCAATACCATACGAAGCTTCCGAGTCCGGCATTGCCGATCTAGCACAACTACGTCGAAGCGCGGGGAAACGGTGACGGAATACATCCAGCCGCTTCAGGGAATCTTAGGAACCGATGTTATTCGGTTCGTATAACCGAAAAGGAAGCGACCGAGTTGGCAGTAGCAGGCCTTGCAACACAGCTCAAGGACATGGCCTCCCAAGCAGATTATCCCTCACTGGCGCACATGGTTCAGAAACTATCGGCATATGAACAGCGCCACCCCGACCTGTACCAAGACAAGTTCAAGCGTGCAGTAGTCATGGTCGATACGGAGGAGGATGAAGTGCCCGCGGGAGGCCAAGAGATAGCGAGTGGCTGAGTGGACTCGTGGAGGAACCCCGTGGCCTCGCAAATGGGTAAAGCCACCGGGGCCGCCTGGGGATTTGATTTTGACGTAACCAAGACTCGAACAAATCTTCGACCTCCTCGCTCAAGGAGAAACAGTTGACGATTCCTCGAAGGTCTCAAGTTCCCCACGGCGAAAGAGCTAAACGGAAAGCCATACCGCAAATTCCACAACTCGCTTTCCCATGCCACCAACGACCGCCGGTGTGGCGTCGGCACATCCAAGCGGCGATAGAGAAGGGGCGGCTAATTTTCAACCAAGACGCCATGAAGGTCGACACCCAACCCTTCCCCGCCGTTAACATGGTAGAAATCACCTACCTCGAAGGTTGCCGGCCAGGCCCCTCGTTCAGCATCAACATGGTAGGGCCTGGAAACCACTCTGGCAAAGATGGAGATGAGGGCAGCTGCTCTCACAGCAAGGATACAGATGAGGCCGCTCCATGCGATCGGCTCCGTCATGATGGCAAGCGCTATGTCACAGAGGGAGAGGTGAAGAATATAAGATATCAGCGACCCCTCTCTGATCACCTCCTCAACAAATATGTTAATCAGTATGGTCAACGCCGGCGACCCAATTACATTGATAGAGAAGATCGTTTGGCTAGAGAAGCCAGAAGATATCGTCGGCAGGATCACGATGAGGAGGAGCATGAGCGCCATGCCACGGAAGCATCAAGGGAGCAAGACGACAACGCCAGGCATTGGGACTGCCCTTCTTCGTACACTCGCCGGGATTCAGGAATGAGCCGATTGCCCACAATCGGCAATTGCCTGTAATGCAACCGAAAAAGAAGGAGGCAGCCAACGTGTCCGTGTTCGAGCGCTTAGGGCCTCTCCCACCACAAAGCAAACGCGCTGAGTCACCTCGTTGGGCAGATCTTGAAGATTCGAAGACGAGGGAGAAGTGGAAGAAGACAGTACCACCGGCCAAGGTGGTGCCCCGACGGACTCAGCCGTTCCCGTAAGCGCGGGGTTCAGCGATTGCGCGGCCCGGAGGAAGCCGAAAGGTTGTACCTGCATACGCTAAGAAAGGCACGGCCTGATCCGGCTGCAAAGGTTCGGCGAACCCTGGATGAAGAGGGTCGTCCACGGAAAATGGAGTGGCGTCCTAAACAGAGGAAAGCCGATGATGAGACATCGGCTGGCACAAACATGGTACTCGTCTTGCCGACAGAGCGTAGCGCTCCACGACTCTACGGAGCACACAAGGTGGACGACGAGCAGGCGCATCAAGTCGGAGGTAGGGTTGGTTTCATCCAGCCCGACCAAGTAGCAAGATCAAACCAATGGGCAAACCAGGAGAGGCTGATCCTTGTGATCGGCCCCAAAAAATTTACGAAGGGAACTTACAAAACCTTCAACGAACAAGCAACGTGGAGGCCGATTCCAAGCAATCGGCCAAAATTGTCCTCACCTACCTCTCTCGCCCGAGTTCAACATGTTATCCAACAGAGCCGATACCATCAATTCTCTTGACAGAATCGGCTCGGGGGGCACCCAGGTATATGGAAATATGAGGGTATACAACAGAAGCATCTCATCTTTTGTTGATGGTTATTGGAATATGGGGGCCGATGCACAGGTCGGCCGTAAAAACAAAAAAAAGAAAAAAAAGTGCAAATTCGAAAAAATTTCGAACACAGCCGATGCATGGCCATCGACTCAAGGGAGATTTCTTCAAGGACAATGTCAGGAGCAGCATGGGCGTGCGGATCAGGTCAAGGATGGATTGCATCAGGTCCATCAAAGGAAAGGAGCCTATCTGGCCGGCAGGAACTGAAGAAACTCGGGGGGCAGCTCACCTTGAGGGCTCTCTGCTTTGGGAAGCCGATGTATGTTTAAATCGGCTAGCTCGGCATAAGGAGCTCCCTCAGACATGATCGAGCTTAGGTCCATACAGCTCTGCTTTGCCTTGGCTGAAACTCGGGGGCAACAAGCCCGGAAGATGCCTTGTTTTTAAGAGCCGATTAGGGTCACCCTCGGCTGCGGCCGCATCATGGTCGTCTCGGGGAGGAACTGGGAAGGAAAAGCCATCGTCTAGTACAGGGCTTGGACTCGTGCTGTTGTCTGCAAGAAAAGGAAAGAAGTCCGACGCGTTGCTATCGGTCTTAGCATGACAAACGGAGGGAATGAAATTGGAGCGATTAAAGGATGAATGGAAAGAACAATTTCATTAATTCCAAGGAGCGGCTTTACAAGAAAGAGCCGATGGCTCTCAAAAGAGGGATCTGGTGCCTAGTGCACTGCTACTACTAGTCCTATACTACTAGTCGTCGCTGTCCTCGTCATCGCCGCCGTCGACGTCGTCGGCGCTGCTCCCAGGGAGCTCCTTGTCGCTGCTGCCCCAGCCCTTGGCCGGAGCCTCTTCCTCCTCGTCATCATCATCATCCTCGCTGTCCGCCCAGGAGCGGAAGCGCTTGGTCGGCGGATACCCGATGGAGGAGGAGGAGTCATCCTCCTCCTCTTCCTCTTCGTCATCGTCTTCGTCCTCGCTGTCCGCCCACATGCGGGGCGCTTCTTCGGCGGGAGCTTGGCGGAGGGGGAGGCCTTGGCCTTCGTCTGCTTCTCCTTCTTTCTCTTCCTTGTTGGAGGAGAAGGGATTCACTGTGGGGTGGAGGCTGTCCTCGTTCTTCTTCTTCGGCGAAGATTGGGGGAAGAGTTTTGAGAAGGAAGAGGAAGAGGAAGACATCGCTACAGGAGGAGAGGGTTTTTTGGTGCCGATAGCTGGGATGGAATAGAGGATAAAGAGAGCTAACCAGTCGGCACGGTTAAATAATGAGAAATCTGGTGAAGGTTTAATGCCATTACAGCTTCCAAGGGATCGATGCTAAAGCTGTCAGAATTTTAGAGAAGCCGAGAAGACAAGGCATAATGATGACGGATGTTGTAACGGCTCTGCTCTGCCACGACATGACCCTTCGAAGGGAAAGCATAATGATTTTGGAAATGTTATTTCCAAAACCAGGGGGGCATGTGTTATCACCAGATTTTAGACAAATCTAGAGGTGGGCCGGGCTTGGAAGATTACATGTTACATGTGGAAGATTTCTAAAGCGGCCTGGCACGAAGGGTTTTGGGCTGAATTGCCCGTGTATCTTTATTTAGTAGTTTATTATTTTAGATAAGAGATAGAATCTTACTCGTGCACGGTTTAGTGCACGCCCTCATTAGAAAGTCCCCCGGACTATAAATATGTACCTAGGGTTTATGGAATAAACAACAACTCACGTTCAACCCCAAAAACAAACCAATCTCGGCGCATCGCCAACTCCTTCGTCTCGAGGGTTTCTATCGGGTAAGCGACATGCTGCCTAGATCGCATCTTGCGATCTAGGCAGCACAAGCCCCGCGTTGTTCATGCGTTGCTCGTATCGAAGCGCTTTTGATGGCGAGCAACGTAGTTATCATTAGATGTGTTAGGGTTAGCATTGTTCTTCGTTTAAGCATGCTTACGTAGTGCAACCCTTGCATATCTAGCCGTCCTCACGCCTATCTCAGGTGTGGGGGCGGCACCCCGCTTGATCATTATTTAGTAGATCTGATCCGTTACGATTGCTCCTTGTTCTACAAGGATTAGTTTAATATCTGCAATAGTTTGGCCTTACAAAGGGGGAGGATCCCGTGGCACGTAGGGTGGCGTTCGCAAGTCCTAAACGGGATGTTCCTAGGATCAACTTCATGTTGGTTTTCTCGGCCTTGTTTAGGATCGGCTTACGAGCACCGTGCGTGGCCATCCGGCCCAACTCGGAGTAGGATGATCCGATTATGTGGTGAAAACCCTAAATCGTCGTAGATCTCATTAGCTTCATCTTGATCAAGCAGGACCACCAAGTATTCGTACACCCCGTACGGATCATGGGTGGATCGGCTCTTTGAGCCGATTCACAGGATAACCTCGAGAGCCGATCGAGGCTCGTATTTAACGTTTACATGTATGCCCTGCAGGAAACTAAGCGAGGCAATCTCATCACCTTCCCGACCAGGTATAGGTCAGGTGGCACGCCCTTGCACTTCGCAACGCCGCGTGTGACCAGAAGAGCATTGCGGGCCGTCGCTCGGAGGGGTCTCAGCCAGCCGCAGCTCTAGGCTCCCCCCGGCTCTA
Source organism: Lolium rigidum (assembly GCF_022539505.1). Lineage (NCBI taxonomy): Eukaryota > Viridiplantae > Streptophyta > Magnoliopsida > Poales > Poaceae > Lolium > Lolium rigidum. Next base: position 6,759,685 of record NC_061511.1, on the reverse strand, counting down.
CAGTGTTGACAAGGCCGCTGCCCGCCGGTGGGTTTTGGCAGTCAACACGGTCTCGTCTCAGACTCTCTGCAGGGAAATTACTCTCGAAATGGGAAGGACCATATGTTGTTGAGGAAGTGTATCGTTCAGGAGCAATTAAAATTAGCTCTCTCCAAGTCAATGCTACGCAAGTGGTGAATGGACAAAGACTCAAGCATTATATCTCAGGTGATTCTTATAATATTGATGTTGATATTATTCAAGTGGAAACACCGGAGGCTTTCATCAAAGGACAAATTGACAGTCCGCCAGAACTCGACTTTGAATAGGTAACAGTACTGGTAATGAAAAGTTCGCAATTTACTTTCCGAATAATATTTTTGCTATTTTTGGAAAATATGAAAAATTACGAGATCGAAACGGAGTGGAGGAGACGCACGAGGGCGTGCCCCCATAGGCCGGCGCGGGCCCCAGCCTGGCCGCGCCGACCTATGAGGGCACCGCCTCGTCGCCCCTTTCCGACTCTGGTTCGACCTGGTACTTTCCGTTTGTTCCGAATTTTTTTATTATATAATCCCCCGGACCCCTGGAGGTCCGTATATCGTTTTCTCGACGCGTTTTGTTTCAAGCTGTTTCTGCCAGGATTTGTTTCGGATCTAGAGCCATCATGTCTTCGTCGGGAACTCCGAGGGACAGCTCCTGCAAGGATGTTGGCAACTTGTACATGGAGGAGCTGAGGATGCACCCAAAGGAGTTGATGCTCGTCGAGGGAGAACTGCAGATCAAAGATGTTCAGGGTCCCAAAGGAGAAGGAAGCTTGGAAGACAGGATGGAGAAGCTAGAACAAGAGGTCTTCAATTACAAGAAGATGGCCGAGCGTGAAGTGGATATCTTTCACAAGATTGTGTCTGAACTCATTGCTCAACACGAGAAGGAAACTGCAAAGCTATGGGGCGACATCCTCTCACTTCACAACACCACCAACAAACTCCAAGCTCAACTCTATGACGTTCATAATCAGAACTGTGAGTATGAAAACAGGTTTAAACACATAAGCCGTGCTGCTAGTTTCAGGATTCCCGAGACCAAGATGTCATTTGTTGATGGAGAGCCTCTATCTTGGAAGTCCGAAGACGGGAATTCATCACCACCATCGCCAAAGGAGTAATCCATCATCGGTATTGGCATCCCCTTGGTTTGTTCCAAGCTTGGGGAGTGCCGCGGTATCACATCATCACTACCTTTTACTTTTTACTATCAAGTAGTGTCATATCATGAGTAGGGAAGTTATCGTATAAGATGGGTTGCAGTGTGGAAGTATCTCTCCTTTAGTTTGTCTATGTATCCCTTGGTGTGAGTTATCGTTATGGAATATTAATGAGAAGTCTTATCATTTACATATTGCACACCTTATTTTAGTTTGCAATTTCTACTATATGATTGATCTTGATTTTAGTATTGGTACCACTTTGGGAGCATTGAGTAAATCTATTTGGTTTTGGAAAACTTAGCAATGGTCAATAGTAACAACACTTTGAGTTCAAGAAGAATAGAGGAAATACATGTAGAAGATGTTATTATCTTTCTTATCAGTCCTTAGCTTGGTATTTTGAAGTTAAAACTGTTTGTGCTTACAAGTAAGATGCATGATTGTTTCTATCACATGCTTGCTATTTAACCTTGCTAGCCAAAGACCTGTACTGGGAGGGAATACTTCTCGTGCATCCAAACCTTAGCCCAAACCTATGTCATTTGTATCCACCATATCTACCTACTGCATGGTATTTTCTGCCATTCCAAGTAAATACTTCATGTGCTACCTTTAAACAATTCAAAATTTATTACTTCTTATTTGTGTCAATGTTTTATAGCTCATGAGGAAGTATGTGGTGTTTTATCTTTCAGTCTTGTTAGGCAGCCTCCACTAATGGACTAGTGGCTTCATCCACTTATCCTATAATTTTGCAATAAGAGCTGGCAACGGGGTTCCCAGCCCCAATTAATCAACTTTCATTAATAATTCTCTTCACATGTTTTGCCCCGATTCATCGGTAAGCAACTTAATTTTGCAATAGACACTCCTCCATGGTATGAGATTGTTGGAAGGCACCCGAGGATTCGGTTAGCCATGGCTTGTGTAAGCAAAGGTTGGGGGAGTGTCATCCTTAAATAAACTAAAGTACATGTGTAAACAAAAGAGAAGAGGGATGATCTACCTTGTCTGGTAGAGATAACGTCCTTCATGGGAGCCGCTCTTTGGAGGTCTCGTTTGGCAAGGGGGTTAGAGTACCCGCTACCAATCGTTGACAACAACAAACACCTCTCAAAACTTTACTTTTATTCTCTTTATATGATTTCAAAACTGAAAAAGCTCTAGCACATGATTTAATCCCTGCTTCCCTCTGCGAAGGGCCTGTCTTTTACTTTATGTTGAGTCAGTAAACCTATTTCCCTCCATCTAAAGCAAGCATTTGAGTTGTTGTGATCAAACTATTATATTGTGATTTGTTTCATCATGTCTTTACTCTTTCTTGTTTAGTACAAGTTTTACCTGAATGAATATAGCTTTGAAATTCATCAATGATTAATATGATTGAGTATGCAAGTTCACCATAAGCTTTTAATATGAGAGCGCTGCTCAATAGATAAGTATAATCTGTTAAATGTTCTCTGACCAAGAACAAAGTTTGCCATCACCAATTATGATTTCTTATGCACCTTTATTTGTGATTACCTTATACTTGTTTCAAGTTGAGTTATATGAGGAAGTTGTTTACTATAATGTCTTGTGTGAATGAATATGATGCTTCTTGTCCGTATTTTATTTATCGACTCTTCACTCCATAAACATGTGGTCCTGTTTACCGAGTTCGGTTTCGCTTGGGGACAAGCGAAGTCTAAGCTTAGGGGAGTTGATACGTCCAATTTGCATCACTATTTTATATCATAATTTGCTGTTATTCATTGATATATTTCATATTGGGACACAATACTTATGTTATTTCATCTATTTTGCATGTTTCATGATTATTTGGAGATCGCGCACCGGAGCCGAGGATTCTGCTGGAAAAAGCACCGTCGGGATGCAATATTTCGGAAGATCAAGCTGTGGAAGGAAATTTCACCAAAAATCCTATTTTTCCGGATGAAGGAGAAGCCCGGAAGGGGAGCCGAGAGGACCCAAGGTGGGGCCAGACCACAGGCCGGCGCGGCCCATGGCCTGGCCGCGCCACCTTGTGGTGTGGGGGCCCCACAGCCCCTTTCGCCTCCTTTTCTCCGCGAAACCCTTCGTCCTGAAGACCTAAGCCACGGAGGGATCCTCACGAAGGGTTACAGCCGCCTCTACGGGGCGGAGAACACCAGAGAGAAAAGAGCTCTCCGGCGGGCAGGAATCCGCCGGGGAAATTCCCTCCCGGAGGGGGAAATCGACTCCATCGTCACCGCCATCGAGCTGGACATCATCTCCATCACCATCACCATCATCTTCATCATCATCACCGCCATCTCCACCGCTGCACCTCGTCACCGCTGTAGCAATTTGGGTTTGATCTTGATTGTTTGATAGGGGAAACTCTCCGGTATTGATTTCTACTTGTTATTGATGCTATTGAGTGAAACCATTGAACCAAGGTTTATGTTCAGATTGTTATTCATCATCATATCACCTCTGATCATGTTCCATATGATGTCTCGTGAGTAGTTCGTTTAGTTCTTGAGGACATGGGTGAAGTCTAAATGTTAGTAGTGAATTATGGTTGAGTAATATTCAATGTTATGATATTTAAGTTGTGGTGTTATTCTTCTAGTGGTGTCGTGTGAACGTCGACTACACGACACTTCACCTTTATGGGCCTAGGGGAATGCATCTTGTACTCGTTTGCCAATTGCGGGGTTGCCGGAGTGACGAAACCTAAACCCCCGTTGGTATATCGATGCGGGAGGGATCGCAGGATCTCGAGTTTAAGGTCTGTGGTTAGATTTATCTTAATTACTTTCTTATAGTTGCGGATGCTTGCAAGGGGTATAATCACAAGTATGTATTAGTCCTAGGAAGGGCGGTACATTAGCATAGGTTCACCCACACAACACTTATCAAAACAATGAAGATTAATCAGTTGCATGTAGCGAAAGCACTAGACTAAAATCCCGTGTGTCCTCAAGAACGTTTGGTCATTATAAGTAAACAAACCGGCTTGTCCTTTGTGCTAAAAAGGATTGGGCCACTCGCTGCAATTATTTCTCTCGCATTTTACTTACTTGTACTTTATTCATCTGTTACATCAAAACCCCCTGAAAACTTGTCTGTGAGCATTTACAGTGAATCCTTCATCGAAACTGCTTGTCAACACCTTTTGCTCCTCGTTGGGTTCGACACTCTTATTTATCGAAAGTACTACGATACACCCCCTATACTTGTGGGTCATCAGTCGCCTACCCTAAACGAGCGATTCCGAACTCGACGCCTGTGGTAGCGTCTAAGTTTCTGTTGGTAAATGGTGGAACGCTGGTCAGCCAAATTCCGAGCTTCTTCGATCAGGTCCACAGATAGCTGTCTGGCCTCGTCAGCTGTATCTTCGTTGTAGGCGGAAACTCGCGGTGAGTCGTGGATGATGTTAGAGGGAAGCGCTGCTTCAGATCCGTATACTAGGAAGAAAGGGGTGAACCCTGTTGATCTGTTAGGGGTAGTTCGTAAACTCCACAGAACATCATCTACCTCTTCTGCCCAAGCTCCGGCTGCACGGCGCACCGGTTCTTCAAGGCGAGGCTTGACTCCGGCTAGTATGAGACCATTGGCTCGCTCCACCTGTCCATTGGACTGTGGATGCGCCACAGATGCTAGATCAAGCCGGATCCCTACGTCCTGACAATAATCCTTGAGTTCTCCTTGAGCAAAGTTTGTGCCATTGTCCGTGATTATGCTGTGTGGGATGCCGTATCTCACTACGAGGCTGCAGACGAATTTTAGTGTTGTACCACCATCGGTCTTTCTCACTGGCTTTGCCTCAATCCATTTACTGAACTTGTCAATAGTGACCAAGAGGTACTCAAAACCGCCAGGAGATGATTTTTTCAGCTTCCCAACCATATCAAGCCCCCAGATCGCGAACGGCCATGTGATAGGGATGGTTTTGAGCTCCTGAGCTGGAACACTTGGTTGAGTAGCGTAGTACTGGCAGCCTCGACAGGTTTTCACTATTTTCTCAGCATCTTCTTTAGCTGTGAGCCAGCAAAATCCTTGCTGAAAAGCTTTTGCAACGAGGGACCTGGGAGCGGCATGATGCCCGCAATCACCAGCATGAATCTCTCTGAGGATTTCGATGCCATCCTGATTTGAGACGCATTTCATAAACACCCCGTTTGCACTTCAATTATTATGTAGGATCTTGCTCGTCTGACGACCTGTCGTGCGAGGACCTCATCCTCAGGCAACGTATTGCGGTCCAAAAGGTGTTCCAGGAAAGGCTTAGTCCAGGCCGGAGTAATTACCATTACCTCCTTAGCCGGAGAAACTGCCACGTCTGGGTTTTCCGGGTTAGCGCCCTTTACAGAGGGTATCCGTAGGTGCTCAAGGAAAATTCCTGGTGGAATGGGTTTCCTGCCGGATCCGAGCTTCGATAGCATATCAGTCGCTGTGTTATCATCTCTCCAGACGTACTTGACTTCGTATCCGAGGAAGCATTTGGCGATCTCATAAACTTCGTCTCTGTAAGCCGCCATAACGGAGTTTGTGGCGTTCCACGTTCCGGCTACTTGTTGTGCCACCAGGTCGGAATCTCCGCAGCATATGATGTGCTTGATCCCAATTTCCTTAGCGATGCGCATACCGTGTAGTAGAGCCTCGTATTCTGCCATGTTATTTGTAGCTTCGAAGTGAATCTGCAGAACGTATTGCAGTTCTTCTCCGGTTGGGGACTTCAGGGTGACTCCGGCTCCTGAGCCTTGATGCTGCTTCGATCCGTCGAAGTGCATGACCCATGTTTTAGGTTCCGGCTCCAGATCTGCATCCGGAGCTTCTGTACAATCTGCGACAAAATCTACCAGGATCTGGGATTTGATCGTAGTTCTGGCTTTGTAATTGATGTCAAAGGCAGATAATTCAATTGCCCATTTTGTTGTGCGTTTGTTGCGTCAGCGTTGTTAAGAATCATTGATAGTGGAGTCTTGCTCACGACTGTCATGGGATGCTCTTGGAAGTAGTGCCTCAGCTTCCTGCTACCTAGGAATATTCCGTAGGCTAGCTTCTGAAAGTGAGGATATCTTTGCTTGGATTCCGTCAGTACCTCGCTAATATAATAGACTGGCCTATGGACTCCATATTCGTGACCTTCTTCCTTTTGCTCCACCACGATGACGAGGCTGATGACTTTGTTGGAAGCTGCCAGGTAAAGGAGCATAGGCTCTGACTCTTCTGGAGCTGCTAGAATAGGTGGGGAGGTGAGTATTTCCTTCAAACCCTGAAGTGCTGCGTCTGCTGCGTCGTCCCAAACAAATTTGTCTATTTTCTTCAGCAGTTTGTATAAAGGTAGTGCCTTCTCGCCAAGATGGCTAACAAACCTACTGATTGCTGCAACACAACCAGTTAGTCGTTGCACATCTTTGAGACAAGTTGGCCTTTTGATGCACAGGATTGCCTTGATTTTTTCCGGGTTAACTTTAATGCCTCTATGAGAGACAACGAAGCCAAGGAGTTTTCCGGCTGGCACGCCAAAGACGCACTTCAGCGGATTTAACATCATCTTGTACCGTCGGAGGTTCTCAAAGGTTTCTGTGAGGTCGCTGATCAAGTCGGATCCTTTTCGGGTCATGACCGCGATGTCGTCGACGAAAGCGTGTACGTTCCGGCCAATTTGGTCCTTCAAGCACCGCTGCATCATACGCTGGTAGGTGGCACCTGCATTTTTCAAACCAAAAGGCATGGCGACATAGCAGTAAGTGCCAAACAGAGTGATGAATGAGGTCGCCTTTTGGTCGGACTTCTTCATCCGAATCTGGTGATACCCGGAATATGCGTCAAGAAAACACAGAAGTTCCGCCCCTGCCATCGAATCAATGACTTGGTCAATGCGCGGCAAAGGGAACGGGTCCTCCAGACAATACTTATTCAAGCTGGAGTAATCGATGCACATTCTTAGTATTTCAGAATTATTTTTGGGTACAAGGATGGGGTTTGACACCCAATCAGTATGGATAATTTCCACTACAAAACCTGCCTCTAGTAACTTTGCTAGTTCCATTCCTATGGCGCGGCGCTTCTTATCTCCAAAGCGTCGCATAGCTTGCTTCACCGGTTTAGCCCCCGAATTTATGTTGAGGTAGTGCTTGGCGAGTTCCCTTGGTACTCCAGACATGTCAGAAGGTTGCCATGCGAAGATGTCCATGTTAGCACGGAGGAACTCGACGAGCGCGTCTTCCTAGTTGGGGTCCATGTTGGCTCCGACCGACACCTGCTTAGAGCTATCTCCTTCCTTGAAGTCGATTTTCTTGGTGTCTATCGCGGCCTTGAACGAAGTTTTCTGTTCGGATATCTGCTTCTTGGTGGTATGAATCTCTTTTGGATCCACCGCAGCTCTGTAGCCTTGCAGCTCCTCTCCATATATCATTGACTCTGTGAAGGCGGCTTCGCCTAACTCGCACTCGTGAGCTTTCTTGTAGTTTCCGGATATGGTGATCATACCATTGGGACCCAGAATCTTAAGCTTGTTGTAGATGTAGCACGCTCTTGCGTGAAACTTGTGGTAGGTGGGCCTGCCGAAGATGACGTGGTAGGAGATCTTGAAGGGCACGACCTCAAATGTGATCATCTCTTTGCGAAAATTATTAACATCGTCGAAGGCCACGGGAAGTCTGATGCTGCCAAGGGAATTCGCCTTTTTACCCGGAACCACACCATGAAATTCAGTGGTGCTGTGCTTGAGCTGTTCCTTGGTAAGGTTCATCCTCTCCAGAGTCTCCAGGTACATGATGTTCAAGCTAGCTCCGCCATCCATAAGGCACTTGGAGAATCATACCCATCGATGCGGGGACTTACAACTAAGGCATAGCACTCCTTCGGAATGATGGTAGGATGATCCTGCCTATCAAACGTACACGGAGTTTCCGACCACCCGACATACTGCGGCACAGCCGGAACTGTGGCGTTCAGGATCCGGAGAGCTGATTTGCTGGCACGGACTGTTGGAGTTCCGAGGAAGGTGTGGTACGCACCCGCACTGTTTTTGATGAAGGAATTGCGTTTGTTAGCTGCGGGTCCTTCCTTGGGATCCGGCGAAGCATCGTCCTCGTCCGTCGCCTCGGAACTGTCTTCCTCCTTGTCCTTGTTTTTTCCCTTGCCTCCTTTGCCGCGTGGGCGGTGCTTGCGGGCTCGCTTGTATCCTGCTTCCGGGTCAGTTTTGAGGTCATTGACCCACTTGCAGTTGCGATTGGTGTGAGAGGACTTGCCGGTAGCCGGATCAATGTGGGCTAAGCAAGGCATGTCTTTGTACTCTTCATAAGTTTGGGGAGCGCGGGTTCCGGCAGCGGTGACTTCGTCACCACGTTGCTGGCCCCTGCCGGCTCCGCCTCCGCGGCCTCTTCCGCCTCCTTGACCTCCTCGTTGGAAAGCCATGGCGATCAAGTCGGATCCGCCGCCTCTCTGGTTATCAGGGGTGTTTTTCCGCTTGCTGCCACTGCTGCTACCATTATCACGGTTCTTCTTCTGCTGATGCAGGGGCTATGGCTGCGAGGTCTCCGCCTGCGTCATCATCGGCGGCGGTGTGATCGCTGGCGATGGTGATCATGTCATCCAAAGTCAACTTGTTCGTATTGACCAAGCAAGTGAGCTTGTGCCGCAGCAGTCCTCCAGTTGCAATCCACCTATGAAGGCGTGCATAGCTGTGCGGTTATCGACATTCTCGCACTCGTTCCTGGTTTACAACCATTGGGTGAGGAAGCTCCTTGATGTTTCACCCTTATTCTGGATACAGGCCGGTAGGTCGCTTGTCGTGGCAGGTCTTTTGTAGGTGCCCCTGAAGTGCTTCTCAAAAGCATTCTTTAGGTCAAACCAGCAAAAGATGGAATTCTTCTCGAGGTCGCTGAGCCAGATCCGGGCTGGACCTACAAGGAACAGCTGGAGCATGCGGCAGGCAATGTTAGGGGTTTCTCCGGCAAAGGTTACTGCATTGTAGTAATCCTTGATCCAGGTATCCGGCCTTTCGCTGCCATCATAATGCTTCAGGTTTCCGGGTAGCTTGAGGTTCATCCTTGGTTTTGGTTCCTCTCGGATCATCCTGCCAAAGCACTTTGGGCCGATGTAGTCAGTTTTGTATTCGTTGAGACGTTCCCGCGCGTCACGCGATCCTTTGCGGGGGGATTTTGAGCGGGAGCGAGATCTCCGGCCTCCGCCTCCACCTCCACCTCCGCCTCCACCGCTGGGTGGTGCGGAGGGAGACCTGCGAGGGGGCCGATGCGACCTCTTGCTTCCGTCTTCAGATTCTCCTCGACCTTCGCGCTGCTGACTCCGGCTTCGATGGCTACCTTCACCATGGTGCTGGCCGCCTTCATCGTTCCGGCTTCTGCGAGGCTCAGGGTCGCGGTCCTCGTGCCGGCTCCGACAGGTTTTCGGCGTGCGCTCCCTGTTCCTGTTCCTCTGAGGGACCATGTTGTCGCAGATGTTTATTCCACAAGGCCCATGGGGTCTAGTGTTTCCGGCTGGACTACGGCGGCGAGGAGGTGGAGGACCTGGGTATCCATTGGGCGGAGGTGACGGGTTCCGGTACTTGTCCCTACCAGTGTACATTGCATCCTTTCCCTTCTTCGGATCTGACGGAGGCGTCTTTGATGGTACGAGGATTGGATTTGGGTGTTCTCTGGTTCTCCTTCTGCGCTCCGAGGATCCGGTGCGCGATTCGTCGTCGTGGTGTTTGCTTTTGGAGGCGTCCTTCTGCGCAGTGGACATGCATAACTCAGGGTCAGATTCCAACTTGTGTGAAGTGTCTGCCTTGCTCTACTGCCGCACTGCTGAAGCCGAGTGTGCGGAGGTGGTTGATGTCGATTTCCTCATTCTTCTTGGCCAAAAGTTCCGCAGCCTTTTGCATGTTTTCCTTTGGAGTGGTGAGCGGCTGCTAGAGGGAGTTGCAGAGGTGATCTTGCAGGGGTCGATGGCGTCCCGTCGGATCTTATCTGCCTCCTTGTGCGTATCCTTTATCATGGACTCCCAATGTTATCGGAGTTTTTTGGCCTTCTGCAAGGAGTCAACGGCTTCGCGCTCTCTTTTGAGAAAACCATCAATTACTTCTTGAGCCTCTTGCCTTTCTTCCAGCATTGTTGCTGCGGTGGTGGAAATTTTCTTGGCGGTAGCCAGCATCTCCCTTCTTGTAGCTTCTAGAGCTACTGGATCTGCGGCTTCCTCCGGGGTTATAGGCTTGTTGAGGACTTCTGTGTGAATTAAGGCTCCTATGCCTGCTTGCTCCGCGAGTTCTTCCGAGGTCAGGTAATCCTTACTCTCGGAATCGGAAGGTCCTGCCTTCATGGGGTCGGAAGGAGTTGCTTCTTCGTCGGCATCCTCTCCTAGCCCAGTTATGGTCGCTAGGACCTCTTTGGGCGGAGCTGATTCCGCCTCAGCTCGTTCTTCATCCTCCAAATCCTTCGTGACGCGGTTGTACTCTTCCGTGTCCATAGTGGAGGCGTCATCGGAGATTGGGCTTAGGTTGCCCAAGATTGACTCTTCTTTGTCTCCGGCATCCTCTTGCTGTTCGGGGGCTTCGCTTTCTCCGACAGCTTCTTGCCGTTCTGGGGCGTCACCGGCTCCGACAGCATCATCATGCATGGGTCCAGCTTCTACCTGAGGAAGAGCGGTTCCAGCGGTATGCGCGAGAAAGTGCACGAAGTGACACCTCTGCTTCTCTAACACCTGGGAAACCCAGGCGGATCTGCATTGGTCTTCCAACGTTGTTTCCTGCTTCGGGGCGGATTGGGTGGGTTTTGAACTTTCCAGATCTAAGGCGGATTCTTCCATAGGAAGTTCGAGCATCTCAGATCAGATCTTCGTGACTGCGTCCTGCTCAGCGGCGGTCGCGTCAGCGTTACTTACCAGGGCATTTCCGTCGGAATCGACAGTTTCGCCGATGAAGATGTGAATGCCGCCGATTGGGACGATGGAGAGCTTGATGGGGTCGGTTCTAGCCGGAATCCATCACTCGTCCCGTGGGACGATCGGAAATTTCCCGGCGTAGAGGACACGCCCCACATCGATGGATTCGTCATAGCTTCCCATGGCGGAACACTCCCGGTTCCGGCCTTCTGACACCGTAGGCCCCATGGTGGGCGCCAACTGTCGTTGCCTATTCAATGGTACCCTGGAGGAGGGTTCCTCACGAGGGGGAGAAGAAGTAGGGGCCATAGGGCGGAGAGTCCTCGGGACGGTGGTACGCGATTTACCCAGCTTCGGAACACCTGCTCGAAGACAGGGCCAACTCGTCGCTTGTCTGGAATTATATGGGCGCTTTCGCGTTGTTACAATGAGTTGTGGTTGTGCCTCTAGGGCTCCCAGGATCCGGCTTATAAAGGCGCACGAATCTAGGGTTTACATGGAGAGTCCTAGCCGGATTACAGGTTGCCTTACTACGGTACAATGTCTTGCCGTGTACGTCAAGGATCCGCCTTCCATCTATGTCGTACTGGATCTGGGTTCCTTATGGGCCTCCACGGATCCGGCCTCCTTCGTAGGTCGGTTGGGATCCGGTTCCCTGATCCTGGGCTGGACTTCATCCTTCATGATCTACAGCAACTGGGCCGCCCGATGGGCCACATGCCACATCACCATTTGTGGGCCACCCGGGCTTGCCGGATCTAGGCATTATCGATGGTACACCCATGAAGTATACCCACAACAAATCTACAAATGAACTTTCACATCCACGTATCACGCGGAGAAGTCACACTGATGCACCAAATGCAATGGCAAGAGCACCACAAAGATGCCCAAATCCTTGTCTCTCAAATTATAACAAAGCTACAAAAGATATTGGGGTAATAAGAGAGGAAGAACAAATAAGAAGAGGAACAACAAATTTCTCTCCAAGATCTAGATCTAGTGATTCCCTCACAAAGAGGGGGATTTGATTGGTGCAAATATAGATTTAGATCTCCTCTCTCGTTTCCTCAAATATGAGCAAGAATCATGGAGGGACTGAGGGAGGGGAAGCTCTCATGAGTTCAACAATGGTGGAGAGCAAGAGGAAGAAGAAGTAACCAGCCCAAGGAGGAAATTTTGTATCCGGGCAGGAATTCCTCCCCCCTCTCCCCGAAAAACATCACAACGAGAATGACCATAACTTGAGCATCCGAACTCCGATTTTGATGATCTTGGGCTTGTTTTGAAGCTAGTAACATGATCTAAAAGATCATGCAGGGGACAATCATAGCACAACAAGGATTTATATAAAGAAATTATAAAAGGTTTGACCTATCTATAAAAGACAAACCGGTAAAACCTCCAACCTTGAAAACAAAACAAGTTTCTCGTTCAAAATACGTTTTAATGAACTAGAGATTGTTATGAGATTAAGCACAAGATCTAAAATATCACATGGATAAGATCTAAATAACAAGCAAGAAAGATGATGCAAGGATGCAAAGGTTTTATCTCTCTGAAGGATACAATCGAGTTACTCACTCGAGAGCCATCTTGATAGTACAACAACTAAACTATAAACCGGTCTCCAACTACACCATGAGACCGGTAAGAAAGAAACCCTATCAAGACCAAAACTTAACCTTGCGCGTTCCACTTGAGCTCGATGATGACGATCTTGACCGCAACAAGATGGAACGTCTTTCTTGATTGTGCTTGCTTGATAAAGTCTTGTGGATTACTCGTCCATAATCCACCATGGGAGAGATTCTTCTTGGGCGCATCTTCACATGTCCATCATCACCATATGGATGGCAAGATCAAGCATATGATTGATGACCCACAAGTATAGGGGATCGCAGCAGTCTTCGAGGGAAGTAAAACCCAATTTATTGATTCGACACAAGGGGAGCCAAAGAATATTTGTAAGCCTTAACAGCGGAGTTGTCAATTCAGCTGCACCTGGAAACAGACTTGCTCGCAAGAGTTTATCAGTAGCAACAGTTTTATAGTAGTAGCAGTAGTGAAATATAAGCAGCAGTGTAATAAAGACAGCAGTAGCGATTATAGTAAACAACAGGATTAAACTATTGTAGGCACAAGGATGGATGAACGGGCGCTGCATGGATAAGAGAACTCATGTAACAATCAAGGCAGGGCATTTGCAGATAATAATCAAGCGGTATCCAAGTACTAAATATCCATAGGCATGTGTTCCGTATATAGTCGTACGTGCTCGCAATGAGAAACTTGCACAACATCTTTTGTCCTACCAGCCGGTGGCAGCCGGGCCTCTAGGGAAACTATCGGTAATTAAGGTACTCCTTTTAATAGAGTACCGGAGCAAAGCATTAACACTCCATGAACACATGTGATCCTCATATCACAGCCTTCCCCTCCGATTGTCCCAATTTCTGTCAATTTGGGGCCTCGGGTTCCGGACAGCAATATGTGTATACAACTTGCAGGTACGATCATAAAACAATGAATATCTTCATGAATCAATAACATGTTCAGATCTGAAATCATGGCACTCGGGCCCTAGTGACAAGCATTAAGCATAACAAGTTGCAACAATATCATAAAAGTACCAACAACGGATACTAGGCACTATGCCCTAACAATCTTATGACTATTACATGATCAATCTCATCCAATCCCTACCATCCCCTTCAGCCTACAGCGGGGGAATTACTCACACATGGATGGGGGAAGCATGGATGGTCGATGGAGAGGCGTCGGTGGTGATAATGGCGATGATCTCCTCCAATTCCCCGTCCTGGCAGGGTGCCAGAACGGAGTTTCTGGTCCCGAGATGGAGTTTCGCGATGGCGGCGGAGTTCTGGATGTCTTCTGGCAAATTGGTCGAACCCCCGTGCGTTTTTAGGTCGAAAGCCTTAAGTAGTCCAGAGGGGAGCGTCGGGGGCTGGCCGAGGCGACGCCACCATAGGGCGGCGTGGCCCAGGGGCCCACCGCGCCGCCTGGTGGTGTGGGCGCCTCGTGGTCCCCCTCCGTCTCGTCTTCTGGCTCTGTAGGTCTTCTGTGAAAATAGGCCCATTGCAATTATTTCCGGGGATTTTCCTGAAAGTTGAGTTTCGCACAAAAACAAGACACCGAGGCAATCTCGCGAAAACAGCGTTAGTCCGTGTTAGTTGTATCCAAAATACACAAATTAGAGGCAAAACAATAGCAAAAGTGTTCGAGAAAGTAGATACGTTTTGGACGTATCAACTCCCCCCAAGCTTAGCTTATTGCTTGTCCTTAAGCAATTCAGTTAACAACTGAGTGCGATAAAAGAACTTTCACGAACACATTTGCTCATATGATGTAAATATTCTCATGATATGGACGAGTACTTAGGCAATTCATAATAAGATAAATGCAAATAAAGTCATCTAATAGTTATGTCAATCATGAAGAAGATACCAACAAACTAATAATAAGCATCATGAATCATATCTATCGACAGGATTGCAATGTTCATAAAAAGATATGATAAAGTGGTATCTCGCTTGCCCGTATTTGTACAGCAAAACATAAATGCCCAGGCACCTCTGAAATTCATAGAAAGACTAGAAGTAAAGATTATCAAAGATAAAAGCATCAAAGTTATACCGCAGCTAATTATATTTTGGGACAAGCATATTATACTAAGAATGACAATTATGCTCTCAAGAAGGTGCTCAAAGAAAGGATGGAGACTCAATGTAAAAGTAAAAGATTGACCCTTCGCAAAGGGAAGCAGGGATTAACATGTGCTAGAGCTTTTCATTTGTAAAACAGGAGTAAAATTGTTTTGAGAGGTGTTTGTTGTTGTCAACGAATGGTAGTGGGCACTCTAACTACCTCGTCAACCAGACTTTCAAGAGCGGCTCCCATGAAGGACGTTATCTCTACCAGCAAGGTAAATCATCCCTCTTCTCTTTTGTTTACACACGTACTTTAGTTTCATTATGGATGACACTCCTCCCAACCTTTGCTTACACAAGCCATGGATAACCGAATCCTCGGGTGCCTTCCAACATTCACATACCATGGAGGAGTGTCTATTTGCAAATTAAGTTGCTTA
Organism: Lolium rigidum; assembly: GCF_022539505.1. NCBI lineage: Eukaryota > Viridiplantae > Streptophyta > Magnoliopsida > Poales > Poaceae > Lolium > Lolium rigidum. The sequence goes on along the minus strand of NC_061511.1, from coordinate 6,744,527 downwards.
CTGATGAATCAGGGCAAAACATGTGAAGAGAATTATTAATGAAAGTTAATTAATTGGGGCTGGTGAAAGGATTGTATGCCGCACCTAGAGGGGGGGTGAATAGGTGCTAACCAATTTTTAGTTCTTTTTCAATTTAGGCTTGACACAAAGGTAAATTCTCTAGATATGCAACTAAGTGAATTTACCTATATGACAAGATAAGCAACTAAGCAAGATATAGCTACGCAATATAAGAGATAGAATAGGATAGAGGTAACCGAGAGTGGAGCACGCGATGACACGGAGATGATTCCCGTAGTTCCCTTCCTTTGCAAGAAGGTATGTCTACGTTTGGAGGAGTGTGGTTGCTACGAAAGCCAAACCAACAGACCACGAAGGCTTCACTCGGATCTCCGGTGAGCAACGCCACAAAGGCCTAGCCCACGTCCACTAAGGGATTTCCTCGAGGCGGAAACCGGGCCTTTACAAGGTTCTTGGGGCACACATCCACAACTGAATTGGAGGCTCCCAAATCTGTAACAATACAACAATCAACAACAACACATCAACACAAATCAACTAGGGAACCAAATAGGAACACTAGCATGAGATCCCTCAAACAAATGAGGGGAAAATGAAGAACGCTTCGGTGAGGATGTAGATCGGTGTCTTCTCCTTCGAATCTCCAAAGATCAAGAGCTTTGGTTGGAGGAGGAAGGAGATCTTGCAAATCTTGTGTTCTTGAGGTGGCTCTAATGGTGGTGAAGCTTGGCAGATTTTTCTTGCAATGATTGAGCAACTTGTCCCTTTGGAGAAGAGAGCTATTTATATGATTGGAGCTCTCAGATCTGACCGTTGGGGCGAAATCCACTAACACCGGAAGTTCCGGCCAGGATGGCCGGAAGTTCCGGCTGGCACCGGGAGTACCGGCCAGGAGGGCCGGAACTTCCGCCAGGAAAAATCTTCGTCAGACAACCAGTTCAGCAAATGTTTGGGCGGAACTAGGGCGAAACTTCCGGCCAAGTTCCGGCCAAGTTCCGGAATTGCGAGAAAACCTTACTGGACTATACTGAGCCACAATTCCCGATTTCCGGAACTTGCCCGGAAGTTGGGCAGAAGTTCCGCTGACCGGAACTTCCGGCCACTCGCGTCGGAACTTCCGGCCAGGGAACAAAAACAGCAATCAACACTGCGCTGACAGGGCCTCTGCAGAACATACCAGGGCGGAAGTTCCGCCTGCTGGGGCCGGAACTTCCGCCAGAAGTAAAAACCCTTCAGAACATCAGAACAGGCAGACCATCTCGCTGATCAAAAATATATTCCGAACACTTGTACCTGTCTACATCAACACACATAAATATATACCTAGTGTTGACATCAAACACACAAAACCCAAAAGGGCGGGAAATGTTCTTTCAATCTCCCCCTTTTTGGTGTTTGATGACAACACAAGTATTTGCAAGGAATGAAGCATGTAAACCAACAATGTGAAAGATGTAGAGGAGCTCCCCCTAGATATGAGCATTGGTACATAAGAAGCTCCTCCTATATCTTGCAACCACCTTCCATGGGTTAGCAATAAGATCATGCACAATACAATATAGTGATAGGCATATGGATAATAAGATCATGCACACATAGATAACCATGGAAGACTCACATATGGAGTTTACCATACACATAGATAAGGTTCCAAACACATAGATAGATTTTACAAGCCAAATAAACTAGGACATAGTTCGACACCACAAGATAAATAGAATCACAAGCGATAAAAATCAAAGCCAACACGAGCTTGTGACTCCCCCATGCAAATACCCAACGGAGAGCAACCTAATAAGGTTCTCGCTCTCCCCCTTTGGCACCAAGGCACCAAAAAGGGAAAGGAGAAACTACACGCCCCAAGGGTCGGCGTTAGCCCAGCCGGGAGGGAGGTTCGATGTAGCGCCGGGGTAGGGAGGAGTGTGCGGAGGATACTCGATCTCAAGTCCATCTGGAGGGAGAGGCATGCCATGCTGAGAGACCCACTCAGCCTCCGGAGTGATGTTCTCCTCGGATCCGAGAGGAGACACTTCCACCTCAAGAGCCCTCATGATGCTCTTCTGACGAACCCGAGACTTCTTGGCTTCTGCATGCTGCTGATACTGACGGTGGTTGACTGCAGAGGTGAGGCAAAAGATCTGTCTCATGCGGCGAGCAAGCTTAGAAGCCCAGCTAGGTGGCTTCTCATCCATGGGTTTAGCATCTTCTATCGGAGAGTTGTGGCGCTTGGTCCTCAAAACCTTCACTTCATGGGATGTGATAGTGAGAGAGATAGAGTGAATGAGGGTACTCTCATAAGTATCAACCCAAGTGTCCTCAATGAGCTTCATAATGTAAGGAGCAAACGCGGGAAGCTTCTTCTCCATCACACATGACCACATCTCATGATAGATGTAGTGCATCACATCAAGCCTTTCACCGGTGCCCTTCTTAGCAAAAGAGTTTGCCATTAGATCCACTTCATAAAGATGTAGCTCATCAAGGTTGCCACCCATTGGTCCAATGGTTTCCCGGTAGACTCTAAGCATAATGTCCCAAGTAGGGAGAAGATCCGCACTCTTGCCCGGAATACCCCAACCTTTGATGTAGAGGGGCTCCAAGACTTCCCTTGTTTGAGCAAAGGAGCTATCATGGCACCTCCAACCATTTGCATCTATGCCCGGGTAGCGAGGGTATCCAAGGGCGCTTCCAAACTTAGCCAAGTTAGACTCAAGGAGCCTTTCATGAGACATCCACCGGAATGTTCTAGCTTCATCCGATTCAAAGTGTACGGTGGCATGAATTGTTGGATCAATCCGACATCATAATCCTTGTTGAGCTCCATAATGGGATAGAGCCCAAACTCACCACACATAGCATAGGCTTCTTGAAAGTATGTAGAAGCAGCCATCTTCCCGGTGTCAATGGCATGTTGAGGGGCTACCCCCTTCTTGAATGGCACATACACTTCATAGAAAATCTCCTCTTGAGTCTTGTTGTGGAACCTCTTATCCGTAACCCTATTGTTCCGAGGGGTAAGGTAAGGGTTCACGTCACGGAGCTCCTTGTACTCAAGATATTGCAAGTTCTTCACGGATACATGGATGTTCTTGCCTCTCACTGCGGGTGTCTTTTGCCTTTGGCCGGATTGCTGACGAGCGGTGAGCTTGGATGGTCTAGTTTGCTCAAATTCTTCCTCAATCTCATCCACATGACCTTTGCCTCTCTTCTTGGAAGAACCTGGGATGGAATCAACAAGATATGAATGATAAATGAGTGCACACTAGCAAGGAGGCCAAAACCGAGCTCCGCACAGGATATTGAGTAACAGCAGAAAAATTCGCCAGGCCGGAAGTTCCGGTGAGAACCGGCGGAAGTTCCGCCCCGGGGCGGAAGTTCCGGCGTGTGGAGCCGGAACTTCCGGCTGTTCGAATACAGCGGCAGTTTCTCACCAGATCTGAGGCAATGGCTCGGTGATCCGCATCACAACAACATCCTATGCAAGATCTAGTAAAGGAAAGGCATCTAGAGATGTTCTACCATAGCTTTGCCTAGAGTATGCCCTATAGTTCATCTAGTGAGGTCTACCCACACATAGAGAGGGAGAGGGCACAAACCGGGGGGAGCCATGGAGGAGGAGAGGGAGTGGATGCCAATCCACGGAGCCGATCCGGCGGAGGTCGCCGGAGGAGGGAGATCCGGCCGGAGGGAGGAGCAGCCACCACAGGGAGAGAGAGAACTTGAACAGATCTTGGGTGGGGGAAAGTGAGGGGGCAGGAACTGCCTCCCCGTTCCCGACCAGATATGTAGTGGTTTCGTAAGGGCGGAAGTTCCGCTCGTTGGAGCCGGAACTTCCGGTCCCACAGAAATCACTCCAACTGATCAGCAACAGCGGGCAGGAGCTGGCAGAAAATTCCAGCCGGAAGTATCGGTCAGAACGGCCGGAACTTCCGGTGAAACGGAAAAAGCTGTGCCAGAAGCAAGTTTTGACAGGAAGTTGGTGCACTCGGAGAGGGAAGAGGATATGGCTTAGATGAGATAGGCTTAGGATAGATGCGCCAAACTGTGAGATGGTACATGATCACTCATTTTTGCAAATAATGCAAATGAAGGCCAAAAGTGAGTGATTTCCCATAAACAAGGAGATGTCAATAAAAATCAATGAAGATCCAAATAACTCCAACTCTTCACAAAGAAGAGTGTGGTGGCCTAGGCCACCATATATGAGTGTTATGGTATGGCACCGCGAAGATATATCTTGGGTCCAAACCAATACTCATCATTGAAGCTCACATATCAACATATGATATAAAGAGAATGATTTCTTAATGTTGGCATTATGGGGGGAGGGATAGCTCAATAATTTAAACCGCACTCCCCTATTTCCATGCCCACATCTAAACCAAATAAAGTTTTGAGACAAAGGTGTGTTTGCAAGATGGTCAAGCTATACTCCTTGAATCGATGATATTTAGCTCATTCCTCAAATAAGAGAACCTTGCTTCATCAAGAGGCTTCGTGAATATATCGGCAAGTTGATCTTTGGTAGGAACATAGATAAGCTCAATATCACCACGGGCAACATGATCCCTAATGAAATGGTTCCGGATCTCAATATGCTTCGTTCTTGAATGTTGCACCGGATTATAGGCAATCTTGATGGCACTTTCATTGTCACATAATAGAGGCACTTTGTCACAAATGACACCGTATTCCTTTAAAGTTTGCCTCATCCATAACAATTGAGTGCATCCACTTGCGGCGGCAACATATTCGGCTTCGGTGGTGGAGAGAGATATACAATTTTGCTTCTTTGAAGACCAACACACCAAGGACCTACCAAGGAATTGGCAAGCCCCGGAGGTTGATTTCCTATCATCCTTGTCACCCGCCCAATCCGCATCGGTATGACCATTGAGAATAAAGCTTGAGCCTTTGGGGTACCAAATACCATATCTTGGGGTATCAACCAAATACCGAAAGATTCTTTTGAGAGCCATCATGTGGCTCTCCTTAGGAGAAGCTTGATACCTTGCACACACACCAACACTCAACACTATGTCCGGTCTAGATGCACAAAGGTAAAGCAAGGATCCAATCATGGAGCAATATACCTTTTGATCCACCTCTTTACCATTGGGATCAAGTGCAAGATGACATTTGGTAACCATAGGAGTGGCCACACCCTTCAACTCGGTCATCTTGAACCTCTTGAGCATGTCTTGGAGATATTTTGCTTGATTGATGAAGGTTCCTTCCCTCAATTGCTTGATCTCAAAACCAAGGAAGAACTTCATCTCTCCCATCATAGACATCTCAAACCTATCGGTCATAAGCTTTGAGAATTCATCATTGAAAGCTTTGTTAGTCGAGCCAAAGATAATATCATCAACATATAATTGGCAAACGAAAAGCTCCCCATTGACCCTCTTAGTAAAAAGAGTGGGGTCAATTAGCCCAACATCAAACCCACGGTCTACCAACAATTCCTTAAGGTGCTCGTACCAAGCTCTAGGAGCTTGTTTGAGACCATAAAGTGCTTTATCAAGCTTGTAGACATGGTTAGGAAAGTTGAGATCCTCGAACCCCGGGGTTGCTTAACATAAACCTCTTCATGCAAAGGACCATTAAGAAATGCACTTTTCACATCCATTTGTTGTAACTTAAAGTTATGATGCGATGCATAAGCAAGAAGGATACGGATGGACTCAAGGCGAGCCACGGGAGCATAGGTTTCTCCAAAGTCAATTCCCTCAACTTGAGAGAACCCTTGAGCCACCAATCTTGCCTTGTTCCTCACAACATTTCCAAACTCATCTTGCTTGTTCTTGAAAATCCATTTAGTGCCTATAACATTGCGGCACCCCTTTGGCTTCTCTACTAAGGTCCATACTTTGTTGCGCTTGAAGTTGTTGAGTTCTTCGTGCATAGCTTCCAACCAATCCGAATCTTCAAGGGCTTCAAATACTTTCTTGGGTTCCACTAAGGAGATATAAGCATGATGATTGCTAAAGTTAGCCAATTGCCTTCTTGTGGAAACCTTTGCCCTTACATCACCAAGAACCTTGTCATGAGTGTGTCCACGAAGCTCAAGGTTCCTATCTCTTCTTGCTAGACGACGGGCCTCGATCTCCTCCTTGGTCCTTCTTGGCCTTGGAGGTGTCACTTGATCAACTTGATCATTTGGGTCCCCGTCTTGACCTTGAACTTGAGCTTCCTCAATTTCTTGAGGTTGCTCATCCTCATATGCTTGATCTTGAACAATATTCGGAGAAGGGCAAGAGTTGATTGGATCCTCATTGGAGCCATCATGAATGCTTGGTTGATCTTGTCCTTGATCTTGCACACAAGAGGGAGGGTCTTGTTCTTGTTCTTGGGTTGGTGCATCATTTGCTTCACTAGGTAGGGTTTGTTGATGTTGAGAAGATGAGGGCTCCACCGTGGTAGAGCATAGTTCTTCCCGAGACGCCACACCGTGTCCCTCAATGGGGCGGAAAAATCCCACACCCATTCTTACTATGGCATCTTGAGGTATTTCATCACCTGCACAAACATCAACTTGCCCCACTTGGGAGCCATCATTTTCTTCGAACTTCACACTACAAGATTCAATGATAATCCCGGAGGATACATCAAAGATTCTATAAGTGTGAGATTCGGCACCGTAACCAACAAATATACCCTCCAAAGCTTTAGGAGCAAATTTAGACAAACGAACTCCTTTGATTTTGTAGAAACACTTACACCCGAACACCTTGAAGTATGAGATATTAGGCTTGTTCCCGGTGAGTATTTCATATGGAGTCTTGTTCAAGCCTTTGCGGAGATAGAGCCGGTTAGAGGAGTGGCAAGCGGTGGAGATGGCTTCCGCCCAAAAGTTATAGCGGGATTTATACTCCGCCATCATAGATCTTGCCATATCCATAAGAGTCCGGTTCTTCCTCTCCGCAACACCATTTTGTTGAGGGGTGTAAGCAGCGGAATATTGATGTCGAATCCCCTCATCACTAAGAAAATCATTGAGTGTATAGTTCTTGAACTCGGAGCCGTTGTCACTTCTTATTGCCATAATGAGGAGGTTGTGTTGGCGTTGCACCTCGGTAGCAAAGTCAATGAATATTTGTTGAGTCTCATCCTTCGTCTTGAGAAAGTAGACCCAAGTGTATCTTGAGTAGTCATCAACAATCACCAAGCAATGTTTCTTCGCACCAAGACTTGCATGAGTAACGGGACCAAAGAGATCCACATGAAGGAGCTCCAAGATCCTCTTGGAAGAGATGATAGTCTTGCTTGGATGCGGAGAGTCATGCATTTTGCCTTCAACACAAGCCCTACAAACATGATCTTTGGCAAAAGACACATTTTCCATTAGTCCCACAATATGGTTCCCCTTGTGAAGACTTTGCAAAGTTCTCATGTTGACATGGGCTAGGCGGCGATGCCACAACCAACCCACGTCCGCCTTTCCGAATAGGCACATCGCACTTGCCGTGGTGGTCCCCGAAAAGTCCACCACATACAAGTTGTGTTCGCGATACCCAACGAAAGCGACTTTTAGAGTCTTGCTCCACAAGAGGACCACAACATCATTATCAATAAAGACGGCGAAACCCATCTTGCCAAGGGCGGAAATGGAAAGCAAATTGTAACCAAGGGTTTTGACAAGCATGACATCCACAAGAGTAATGTTGTGTGCAACCACAACCTTGCCAAAACCCAATACCTCGGATGTAGAATTATCGTCAAAGGAGACGGTGATATCATTTATGTTAGGCCTCAACTCCTTGACGAGGTTCTTGCCGCCGGTCATATGACTTGTACATCCACTATCAAGTACCCATTTTGAACCTCCGGCGGCATAGTCCTACATGAGATCAATTCTTGGATTTAGGTACCCATTTCTCAATGGGTCCTCTTTTGTTAGCAACAAGGGTCTTTGGGACCCAAATAGACCAAGCAACATAACCATCATATGGGCCAACATATTTAGCATAAACATCACCATAATAATCTTTAAATAAAACATAGTGAGGGTTAGCAATTCCCGCATCATCATCATTTATGGTTTTGCCCTTGGAGGCTTCACCATTAGTGATGGCTTTCTTATTCTCTTGTGCGGGCTTGGCCTTTTGCTTGTTTGCCTTCTTTGCCTTGGTAATATAACCAAGGCCCTCCTTCCCATTGTTTGATCTTTGCTTACTCAAAAGATCATCCAAAGAAAGTTTACTTTGGGGAGAGGAGGCCTTAGCTAGTTCATCCTTCAACCTAGCATTTTCCTCAATAATATTTGCATGATCACATGAAGGATTAGAGGTGCTAGGTATGTCATATGAAGCAAGCCTAATTTGAAGTTGCTCATAAGACTTGGAGAGGAGAGAGTATTCACTCTTCAAGGCTTTGTGTGCCTTGTCTAGATCATCTAGATCTCTCACAAGTTTCTCATGATCAACACCAAATTTGGCCTTTTCCTTTGAAAGAACTTTAGTCTTAGCTCTAGCAAGATCTCTAGCTTTAGTGAGCTTGTTAATTTTATCTTGAGGATCTCCAAGATTTTCTAAACTCTCTTCAAGAGAAGCTATGGTTTCTTGGCTTTCCTCAAGAGCATTTCTAAGAGCATGTAGTTCAAGAGCATCTTCTCTTTCTATTTGGCATTTTTTCTCAAGAGTACCATTTAGTTGAGCCATACGAACCATGAGGTTTGAAACATGCTTTTTAGTATTACCTTGTAGGTTAAGAATGAAATCATCAAACTCTAGCATTTCTTGTTTCACTTTTAGACTAGCAAGATCAACCCCTAGATCACTTGAAATGATAGGCATAGAGGGGTTAGGGGATGATACCTCGGAGGATTTAGCCATGAGGCAACTTTCTTCCTCCACATGAATGACCTCATTGGGGGATTCACTTGGTGATGAAGAGTTAGTGGAGAGGGAGGCAAGAGCGACCAATCCATTAGAGGTTGCATCTTCTTCATCATCAACATCATCATCTCCGGAGGTATACTCTTCTTGAGTGGATAGCACAATAGATGTGTCCAAGGAGGACCTTTCCATGAAGCAATGTGCATTCTTGATATGAGGATTCTCATTGGGAGATTCAAAGAGAGATGAAGAGGGAATGTTGGTGGTGACGATGGCGGCCACTTCCTTTGAGCTTTCTTCATCTTCATCATCACTAGAGCTTCCAACTTCATCGGAAGAATATTCTTCCCTAGTCACTAGCACAATCTTTGAGGGCCTCTTGCCCTTCTTGGTCTTGTTGTTGTAGAATTTCTTCTTGGGGGCTTTTGAATATTTATCCTTTGAATCTTTGCTCTTGTCCTTGGGAATGAGCCTTCCACCATGAGTTTCCCTATTCTCATAGGGGCACTCGGCAATGAAATGGCGCTTTTCATTACAATTGTAGCACGACCTTGTCCTTGGGCCCGAATTTGTGTACCCCCTTGAGTTGTTTCTCTTGATGTTGTCTTCCTTGGCCTTGGATGGGTCAACCCAAAAGGAGCTAGCATGGAATGCCATGTGTTCATGGTAGTGATGTTCCAAGTCTTCCGGATAAGACATACTCCAAGATGCCCTATAAGATTCTTGAGGAATCACTTCTTCAACGGAGTTGACCGCCAAGGCAAGGTTGGACCCTTTTGTCATCCCAAGAGCTCGATTGCGAGAATCATGAGAATTTTGCTCAAGCACCTTGAGAGCTTGCATCTCGTGCACGACTTGTTGGGAGGTGAGAGAGGAATAGCATTCCCTCCCTACAAGAGTCTTGACATCAATGGGAACAAACGGCATCATGCATTCAATGTACTTCTCCTTGATCCAAGAGTCATTGATGTGGGTGGCACCAATAAGCCGGAAGGCATCGGCAACGGTGAGAAGTCTTCCATACATGAGTTCATGATCTTCATCCGGTAGCCTCATGAAACCTTCGGCTTTATTCTTAAGAGCATTATACTTGTTCCTCCTCGTGCTCTCACTTCCAATGCAACTAGCGGACAAACCGTCCCAAGCTTCCTTGGCGGTGGTGTAGTTCCGAACACGATGCAATTCCTTTGTCCCCACACTAGTTTGAATCATGTGCAAGGCGGTGTTGTTGAGTTGACTATCAACCGCTTCTCTTCTAGTCAACTTGTCGGGGTTGTATGGCTTGAAGCCTTCCAAGATGATTCTCCAAAGTTCATTGGAGGCACTTGCAAACATGAGAGCGAAACTCAAATTGCCAAGTATCGAAATTCTCAATGGAAAACTTAGGTGGGTCGCCCCGAATGTTCATATGGGGATGGGGAACCGGTATATCGGGAGATAGAAAAGGTGGAGCTACTCGATTGTAGCTCTCACCTCCACTAGTTGTCCTAGGAGATGCAATGGGATTTTTTATAGTGTTTAAGTTATCACCTTCCACGGGTTTGGTAGAGGAGGGTAATTCCGAAGCATCTCCCTCTTCTAACGCACCCGTGTCCTTTACCTCTACGATGGGAGCCTTGGGAGGGACCGGAGCCAAAAGCTCGACAATCATATTTTTCATGCTTTCCATTTGGGCTTCCATGGAGGACTTCAACGAATTGAAGTCTTCCATGGAGACCGTCTTGGCGGCCCCTTCCGAAGACTCCTCGTTCGGCAAACTCTTAGGCGGTTAAGCCCGAAATAAGAGCCGAGGCTCTGATACCAATTGAAAGGATCGTATGCCGCACCTAGAGGGGGGTGAATAGGTGCTAACCAATTTTTAGTTCTTTTTCAATTTAGGCTTGACACAAAGGTAAATTCTCTAGATATGAAACTAAGTGAATTTACCTATATGACAAGATAAGCAACTAAGCAAGATATAGCTACGCAATATAAGAGATAGAATAGGATAGAGGTAACCGAGAGTGGAGCACGCGATGACACGGAGATGATTCCCGTAGTTCCCTTCCTTTGCAAGAAGGTACGTCTACGTTTGGAGGAGTGTGGTTGCTATGAAAGCCAAACCAACAGCCACGAAGGCTTCACTTAGATCTCCGGTGAGCAACGCCACAAAGGCCTAGCCCACGTCCACTAAGGGATTTCCTCGAGGCGGAAACCGGGCCTTTACAAGGTTCTTGGGGCACACATCCACAACTAGGAGGCTCCCAAATCTGTAACAATACAACAATCAACAACAACACATCAACACAAATCAACTAGGGAACCAAATAGGAACACTAGCATGAGATCCCTCAAACAAATGAGGGGAAAATGAAGAACGCTTCGGTGAGGATGTAGATCGGTGTCTTCTCCTTCGAATCTCCAAAGATCAAGAGCTTTGGTTGGATGAGGAAGGAGATCTTGCAAATCTTGTGTTCTTGAGGTGGCTCTAATGGTGGTGAAGCTTGGCAGATTTTTCTTGCAATGATTGAGCAACTTGTCCCTTTGGAGAAGAGAGCTATTTATATGATTGGAGCTCTCGGATCTGACCGTTGGGGCGAAATCCACTAACACCGGAAGTTCCGGCCGGGATGGCCGGAAGTTCCGGCGGCACTCGAAGTACCGGCCGGGAGGGCCGGAACTTCCGCCGGAAAATCTTCGTCGGACAACCGGTTCGAGCAAATGTTTGGGCGGAACTAGGGCGGAACTTCCGGTGACCGGAAGTTCCGGCCAAGTTCCGGCCAAGTTCCGAATTGCGAGAAAACCTTACTCGGACTATACTCGAGCCACAATTCCCGATTTCCGGAACTTGCCCGGAAGTTGGGCGGAAGTTCCGCTGACCGGAACTTCCGGCCACTCGCGTCGGAACTTCCGGCCGGGGAACAAAAACAGCAATCAACAACTGCGCCGACGAGGCCTCCGCAGAACATACCAGGGCGGAAGTTCCGCCTAGCCGGGGCGGAACTTCCACCGGAAGTAAAAAACCCTTCGAGAACATCGGAACAGGCAGACCATCTCGCTGATCAAAAATATATTCCGAACACTTGTACCTGTCTACATCAACACACATAAATATATACCTAGTGTTGACATCAAACACACAAAACCCAAAAGGGCGGGAAATGTTCTTTCAGCTGGGAACCCTGTTGCCAGCTCTTTTTGCAAAGTTCTTGGATAAGCGGATGTGCTGCTAGTCCATTGGTGAAAGTTTGTCAGGAGTAAATGACAAGGTTGAAAGATAAAAACACCACATACTTCCTCATGAGCTATAAAATATTGACACAAATTGAGAAGTACTTTGAAGGTTTTAAAGGTAGCACATGAAAATTTACTTGGAATGGTTTGAAATGCCATGCATAGGTATTTATGGTGGACACTTTTGAATAACTTGGTTTTCAGGGGTTTGGAAGCACGAGGAGCATTCCCGCTCAGTACAAGTGAAGGCTAGCAATAGACTGGGAAGCGACAATCAAGAGAGCAATAACTGTCATAATCATGCTTGCGACAAAATAAAACTAACGGAGGTATAAAAGTGATACAAGAACTCTGAAGCAAAGTAAATCATCGAGGCTTAATTGACTTTTTGTCAGTCATATGCATGCGTGAGCATGTGCCAAGTCGATTCAAATGAATTATTCAGAGGAGGATACCACAATATCATACCTATCTATGAATAAAACAATGCAAGCAAATATTTATGACATGCTACTCATATTAATAAATTGGAGCTAAGCATGAGAGATCATGAACTACTAGACTTTCATTAAATGACATATACCTCACATGAACCAACTAAGCATGCTCACATGGATGAGTATATGTACAAAAATGAAAACAAATGGAGTTCATACCAGCCTCTCACCACAGTTTAGTTGTCGTAGATCGTCATTATTGCCTTTCACTTGTGTAGCTTGAATAATTATAGAATGAAAACCAAGCTCCACCCACCGGAGATCTCTGAACTCCATAATAAACTTTACAAAACCGAAGAAGAACAACAAATATTTTTGGTGTTTTCGAATTGGAAGCAAGAACGAAAGGAAACAAGCAAACCAAGCAAAATCTTTTTGGATTTTCTCATAGCAAACTAACGATAGTAACTAAACTAAAATAAGGACAAGAAACCAAATAAACAAATGATAAAGAGAAACAACAGAAATATTTTTGTTCTTTTTGTGTTTTAGAAAATAAACAAAGCAAAAACAAGAGAATGAAAACTAAAAGAGTCACATAGACACAAAGTGGCAGAAATCCGTCAAACTTGACAGCAGTGCAGTAATCATTTTTTTAAGAAAATCTTCCGCTGCTCAAATCGAAAAGTTCTCAACTAATGAAAGTTAGATAATAACCTGGGGAACATGCAAAAAAATTGGCTTCCCAAAATAACGTTCTGGCTATTTTTAGGAATTTTTTGGCATCAGCCCAGAATCTGTTTTTAAACAGCACTTCCCCAAATATCATCTTCCTCATATTAGAGGCAACCATCGGCACACAAATGAAATAAAAGAGTAAAAGTAAAGGTTACTACAGTAGTAACAACCTTCAAAAACTAGACTAAGAACCTACTGAAATAAAAATAACCGAAAGAGAAACAACCAAAAAAAGAAGTGAAACAAGTATGTACAAATATCCGGCAATTGTAATATGCAATGAATGAGTGATGCCAGCATACCTCCCCCCAAGCTTAGGCTTTTGGCCTAAGTGGAGATCAACCCCAGCGAGGGTCAGGGTTCCACGCCGGTGGATCATACATGGCGTGGCCGTAATAAGATCCCTGTGCCGAAGAAAAGGATGAAGGCTCCGCATGCCCGAAATGTTGATGTGAAGAACTTGCTGCATGGGATGACAAGTCGAGGGGTTCCTCGGCCTCCTCTATGCCGTCCCCTGCATGATGGCCGCTCCTCTCTATGTATGCATCAAGTTCATCTTCTGTGACCGACAAACTTTCCCTGGAATCAAGGTTAAACAAAGCAGGTGCAGGCAATACAACTAGCCTTTCAGATTTAGTTACTCTCCACTTTTTCTTGAAAAAGGTTATCTCATAGGACAGGTTACTAGAGTTAGACCAATTAGAAACAAAGTCATGTTTTATCATGGAAACAATATCAAGTTTCTCTATAGAGAGCTGAACATCAAGAGGATGAGGTTCTACACCATGCATAGCTAGCAAACGAGAGGCAATGAGACCTCCGCAAATTCCTCCTTTATCACGGTTAGTGGCAAGCCTAAAAGCTATCAAAGCACCCAAATTATAAGTCCTATCATGTTGCAATGCAGCAACTAGGAAAGCCAAGTCATGGATGGATAACTTATTTGCATTCTTTCTAGCAAGAACGCACTTGGTGATAAAGTAAGCAAAATAGCGAATAGATGGGAGTTGAATACTACGAATTTTACCACTCTCATCTGAGAAGCTTCTCCCTTGACAAATCATCTCGTATAGCTTCAAGAGTTGTTGTGGCAGTCCCCTAATCTTCTCACATGATCCCCATTGTGGCACTTTAATAGCTGCACAAAAATCATCAAAGGACAAGTTGATAGTTTTATTGTAGATTTTATATCGAACCATGGGGTTAGGTTGGGACCAATGGAATTCAAAATCCTGCACAACTCGACATGGTTAGTTTTGCATATTGGTAAGGTTCACCAACAACAAAATCTCCTAACCCTGCATTAGAAATTAGATTTTGAACATCCTGACAAATTCCCGCACTCTTCATGAAATCGGTGCATGGGTAGTAGGAGGGGTACACCCCTCTTCACGGTGGACTCTCATAACTTCATGCACCTCCAATTCATGTTGGTTGAGTTGGTGTCTATTCCACTCCATTTTCTGAAAATTTTCAACAATCATTATAAAAATTGATTTCGAGACATAATAATGAGGGAAACTACTATAGGAACTTGGTAGAGTACTAAACATGCATCAAAACTAATTTTTACAACTTAGAACAAGCATGCAAGCTCACTTAACATGTCACCTACAGCAGCAAAATATCCAAGATATACTCAACCAAACAAAATTCTATTTGGATAATCGGAGGAGTCACATACCGGAGAGCAAATGCTCCAAATTTCAGACGGAAATCTGGGCTGAGCAAGGAGATCGAAAAATCCTGAGCTCTCGGGCGAGAACGCGAGTGAGAACAAACTGGTACGAGTTTTTTCGGGAGAGAGAGTGGAATGAGTGGAAGGGATGACTGAGTGGGGCCAGGAGGGGCCCTCACCACAGGGTGGCGCGCCCCCCTCCTTGGCCGCGCCGGCACATGGGGGCCAGCCCTGGGGTGCCCCAGTGGTCAGCCCCAGGCACTCGCAGGTTGCATTTTGAAAAATAAGACCATCGGTATAATTTTTGTAAATTTTTGAAAACTTCGAAAAATGCACATTTCTGGGTGATAAAATAACTATTACAGGGCATAAAAAGATTTTCAAACTTCTAAACGACTAAAGCATCTTACAAAACAAGTGGTACTACAGCAAGTAAAACAAGTGGAGAAAGAAAGAAATGTTGTTTAGCTCTTCTATGCATATAAAATGTACTTGTTGACAAGGTTGATCAAGTCTTGCCACCAAATAAATTTTACATGATATAAGAAGAAATAAACCTCAAATCAAGCATGTTACCTTATATTGTATTGATATGGATCCAATCATAATACTTTGATATCCTTGCTTAGGCTCATATATAGGACAATCAATAGCTCCCACTTTGATAGTTCTCAAATTAGAAATTGTATTGACTCCATATACTTTATCAATTCTCTTGGGAAAATAAACAGTATGCTCCTTGTCATCAACATTGAAAGTAACTTTTCTTTTATTGCAATCAATAACAGCCCCTACAGTGTTAAGAAAAGGTCTCCCAAGAATAATAGATATATTATCATCTTCAGGCATTTCCAACACAACAAAATCAGTTAATATTAAGCAATTATTAGTAACTTGAACAGGAACATCCTCACATATACCCACAGGAATAGCAGTAGATTTATCAGCCATTTGCAAAGATATATCAGTTGGTATCAGCTTATCTAAATAAAGTCTCTTGTAAAGAGAAAAAGGCATTACACTAACTCCTGCTCCCAAATCACATAGAGCAGTTCTAACATAATTATTCTTGATTGAACAAGGGATAGTCGGTATACCTGGGTCTCCCAACTTCTTTGGAACCTTGCCATTGAAAGAGTAATTAGCAAGCATAGTGAAAATCTCCCCATTAGGAATTTTCCTTTTGTTAGAGACAATATATTTCATATACTTTGAATAAGGAGGCAATTTAATAGCATCAGTCAAAGGGATTTGCAGGAACAAAGATTTCATCCAATCACAAAATTTATTATAGTGTTCTTCCTCCTTTGATTTTAGTTTCTTAGCAGGAAAAGGCATTTGCTTTTGAACCCAAGGTTCTCTTTCATTACCATGTTTCTTAGCAATAAATCTTCTTTAGTATACTTTTTATTTTTAGCATGCTTTTCAGGTTCATCTTCAACCTCTTCTTTATCAGAAACATCATTCTTATCATTATCTTTATCATGTTCATTACCATTTTCAGTTTCAAGCATCGAAATAGAAATACCGTTAGGATCATTAACTGTGCTCGGAGGATTCTACAACAGTTTTATGTTTCTTCTTCTTTTTCTTAGAAGGAGCACTAATTTCTTTAGTTCGTTGAGAATCTTGTTCAACTCTTTTGGGATGCCCTTCGGGATATAGAGGATCCCGAGTAGAAACACCACCTCTAGTTGTTACTTCATAAGCATGTTTTTCTTTAGAAGTATTTTTTAACAAGTCATTTTGCACTTTAGTGAGTTGATCAATTTGAGTTTGAACCATATGAAAATGTTTAACAAGCATCTTAACATCATTGGAGGTTCTCTCCACAATATCATGCAATTTACTAATAGCTCGAGAATTTTCCATTAAATGATTCTCTACTCTCATATTGAAATTATCTTGCTTAATAACATAATTATCAAACTCATCTAAAACATTGATCAGGAGGTTTTGAGTAAGGAATATCTTCTTTATCAAAGCGTTGAAGAGAACGTACCTCAATCGTGGATGAAGGGGGAGTTATCTTACATAAATCTTCTATGGGGGGTAAATTCTTCACATCTTCGGATTTAATACCTTTCTCTTTAAGAGATTTCTTGGCTTCCCTCATATCTTCATCATTTAATTTAATCATACCCCTCTTCTTCAATATTGGTGTTGGGGTTGGTTCAGGTGTAGTCCAATCATCATGATTTCGGCCTATTCTAGCCAATAATTCTTCAGCTTCGTCTGGAGTCATTTTCCTGAAAACACAACCAGCACAACTATCCAGGTATGCCCTAGACTCAATGGTTAGTCTACTATAAAATATATCAAGTAGGTCATGCTTTTCCAAATCATGTCCAGGCCGAGCTCTGATAAGAGAGAAAAACCTTGCCCAAGCTTCAGGCAATTTCTCTCCATCTTCCTGGTCAAAACTATAAATTTTCTGCAAGGCAATATGTTGAGCACTAGCAGGAAAATATTTCCGAAAGAAAACATCAAGCAAACCTTTTGGACTATCAATAGAATCAGGAGGCAAACTATTATACCAAGTTTTAGCATCATCCTTTAATGAGAAAGGAAAAAATTTAGCAACAAAATAAGTACGCTTCTTGATATCATCGAAAAACAAGCTACTCAAAGTAGAAAGCTCATTCATGTGCTCTACAGACACTTTCTTTTTCAGTACCACAAAAAAGTGTTTTCTCAACAATAGATATATGAGATAAATCAAGATAAAAATCATAATCCTTATCCTTAATGTTTATAGGAGATGTGGCAAATTTAGGATCAGGAGACAGTTTATATCTAACATCATGTTGTGCAAGAAGCTTTTTAATGTTACTTGCACCAGTAGTAGCATTACATTTATCAATAAAATCATCATCAAGTTCCACATAATCTTCATCAAGATCATCACTAGAGTGTTCAATGAGACTCGGGTGAATTAACAGTGTAGCAGTATTTTTATTAGGAATTTCAGTATTTTCAATTTGTCTAGACCTAGCAATTGTAGCATCTAGAAAAGAACCTAATGAACCATTATCATCAAGCACAGTAGAAGCATCATCAAGATTATCAACGCAATTTTCAGATTCAGCAGAAGTACCAGAATGTGAAGCTTGTGGTGGTGAAACAAGTTTACTTATCACAGATGGTGAATCAAGAGCAGCAGAGGTACTCAGAGTTGTACCTTTTCTTGTAGTGGATGGTAATATGCGACTTTAGCATCGCGAGGTTTACCCATGATGGAGGATTTGCAGCGAACAATATCAATTCAGGTGAACTTGCAAATAAAGCTATGCTCCCCGGCAACGGCGCTAGAAAATAGTCTTGATGACCCACAAGTATAGGGGATCGCAACAGTCTTTGAGGGAAGTAAAACCCAATTTATTGATTCGACACAAGGGGAGCCAAAGGATATTTGTAAGCCTTAACAGCGGAGTTGTCAATTCAGCTGCACCTGGAAACAGACTTGCTCGCAAGAGTTTATCAGTAGCAACAGTTTTATAGCAGTAGCAGTAGTGAAATATAAGTAGCAGTGTAATAAAGACAACAATAGTGATTATAGTAAACAGCTGGATTAAAATACTGTAGGCACATGGATGGATGAATGGGCGCTGCATGGATAAGAGAACTCATGTAACAATCAAGGCAGGGCATTTGCAGATAATAATAAAGAGGTATCCAAGTACTAAATAACCATAGGCATGTGTTCCGTATATAGTCGTACGTGCTCGCGATGAGAAACTTGCACAACATCTTTTGTCCTACCAGCCGGTGGCAGCCGGGCCTCTAGGGAAACTACTGGTAATTAAGGTACTCCTTTTAATAGAGTACCGGAGCAAAGCATTAACACTCCGTGAACACATGTGATCCTCATATCACAACCTTCCCCTCCAGTTGTCCCAGTTTCTGTCACTTTGGGGCCTCGGGTTCCGGAAAGCAATATGTGTATACAACTTGCAGGTAAGATCATAAAACAATGAATATCTTCATGAATCAATAACATGTTCAGATCTAAAATCATGACACTCGGGCCCTACTGACAAGCATTAAGCATAACAAGTTGCAACAATATCATAAAAGTACCAACAACGGATACTAGGCACTATGCCCTAACAATCTTATGACTATTACATGATCAATCTCATCCAATCCCTACCATCCCCTTCAGCCTACAACGGGGGAATTACTCACACATGGATGGGGGAAGCATGGATGGTCGATGGAGAGGCGTCGGCGGTGATGATGGCGATGATCTCCTCCAATTCCCCGTCCCGGCAGGGTGCCAGAACGGAGTTTTTGGTCCCGAGACGGAGTTTCGCGATGGCGGCGGAGTTCTGGATGTCTTCTGGCAAATTGGTCGAACCCCCGTGCGTTTTTAGGTCGAAAGCCTTAAGTAGTCTAGAGGGGAGCGTCGGGGGCTGGCCGAGGTGACGCCACCATAGGGCGGCGCGGCCCAGGGGCCCACTGCGCCGCCTGGTGGTGTGGGTGCCTCGTGGCCCCCCTCCGTCTCGTCTTCTGGCTCCGTAGGTCTTCTGTGAAAATAGGCCCATTGCAATTATTTCCGGGATTTTCCCGAAAGTTGAGTTTCTGCACAAAAACAAGACACCAGGGCAATTCTGCTGAAAACAGCGTTAGTCCGTGTTAGTTGTATCCAAAATACACAACTTAGAGGCAAAACAATAGCAAAAGTGTTCGGGAAAGTAGATACGTTTTGGACGTATCAATGATCTCTTCGAGTTGGATCATCTTGA
>NC_061511.1:6603788-6724752 GCF_022539505.1 Lolium rigidum | reverse complement strand
CCTTGTGATAATTCCAATGTTGAAGTGGAATGAGTACCATGGGGTTTCATGGTAGGATCATGGATAGTTTTAAGACATGGAGAAGATAAGTGAAGAATAGTTTCTCCAATTATTGTTACTTGATTTCCAAATAGATTGATGTTCATGGGTTATGGCAAGGAATTCCATGTTATGATCTTTAATAAGATCAAGTAATTGATCCTTGATTAACATGTTATTGTGTTGATTTTAATCTCATTAGATCTAACCCCTTAGATCAAATCATCTCTACCCAAAACAAGGTTTTACCAAAGTCACATTGAGGTTTATAGCGCTTGACTTGATGAGCTACTTCAATTCCACCAAGGTCAAGTGAAACTTCGATTCATCGTGATCGTTTTACTTTTAAGCGCGAAATTTCCCCGGATTTCTATGCATGAATGCAATGCACACTTCTGTTTTCTCTATTTTTGTAACCCCATTACCTGGGATATTACAACGGGTCAACAATGTTGTCCCCAAGAATGCTGAACAAGGCCGCCTTAAACATGGCGTCGACCTTCTCAAACTTTTCCCGCTCCTCTGCAGAGAGAGGCCCCTCAGGTCTAGCATCTGTGGCGCTAAAACAGCCTAGGTTTGTAAACCATAGAACTGCCTTTGTGCGCCACCTCTTGTAATGCATACCATCAAAGAGGGGAGGTCGAGTAGCGGCAGCAACGCTGCTTGAATTGATTTCCCTAAAATCAGGTTTTGGATTGTTGAATATATAAGCAAATATCCATATGAAATAATCCGTACAAGTAAATGATAAATCATGACTACGAAAATAACAAATAAACTAATCATGCAGACTAGTAAGGTAGATGAACAGATCACATCTAAACAAGATAAAATGATCGCATCTACCACACAAACTAGAAGGAGAAATTCTAACAGAAACTGAAAGAGAGACGACAAGATCACATACTTTGCAGCAGCGTCGTTGTCGCCCATGTTGAGGTTGCTGAAGAAGTCGCTGAGGTCTGGGAAGAAGTTGTCGGTGTGGAGGAACTCGTCGTCCGATGACGACGTCGTGATGCCGATAGGTCGCGCCGGAGCGCTCCCCAAAAACTTGATTGCCCCTCACCCGTACAGGTTCACGAGAGGCAGGGTTCCGGAGGCCTACTGTCCCGGCAGTCGGTGCACGCCAACGGACGGGATGAGGAAGACGAAGGCGGCGGAGCAATGAACTGGAAACAGGTAGTAGCGTATGCGTCTGGTACAGACTAGGGTTGGAGTCCGCGCTTATATAGTGCGGTTCGGGAAGGTTGTGGGGCGCAGCCCACGTCCGAGTCGGCACAGCCATGATCCAGAAAAACCGGAAGGCAAAACGGCTGAGCAACGCGTCCGTTAATGACTCGAAATTGATTACACAATTAATTTCCCAAACAGCAAAAAGATAAGCTCGGCTCGGCGAGATTCCCGCAACCCGCGGCGAGTCGTGACGTGTCGTGACGAGGCGAGGCGAGGCGAGGCGGGCGGCGGAGGAGGAGGAGTGCGCGAGGGCTCTCTCTCTCTTCTCACTCACTTACTA
Source organism: Lolium rigidum (assembly GCF_022539505.1). Classification (NCBI taxonomy): domain Eukaryota; kingdom Viridiplantae; phylum Streptophyta; class Magnoliopsida; order Poales; family Poaceae; genus Lolium; species Lolium rigidum. Next base: position 6,723,200 of record NC_061511.1, on the reverse strand, counting down.
GGACAAGAACAGCCCACCTTATATACCACTCCAACTCTCTCCCAACTAGCAATGTGGGACTAAACTTTAGCTCCCACTAGTGCTGCCACCGATTATTGGAATGGGCCATGTGAGTTTCGGAATTTGATAATGGGCCATGGGCCAAAGGCCAAATGCCCCAAATTCCAGCAATCCCCCACAAACTCTCATTGGCACATCTCATCAATAAGTTTCCGAACATTGTTTCATATACCGGTATGTCGTGGAGACCGTTAAGTTGAACTTCCACTTAAAGCTTCATATTACACTAGATTGCAACTTGGATAGTGGACTATGCCTTGAACTACAAGTTTTCTGCGCACTAGCTTCATACAAAGCCTAGACCGATACTAGGCCGCCGCGAGGCTTCCTCGCGGTTTGGAGCTTATACGTCATACTCCGTGGCCTTTCATGAGTTTACTAGAGAGCACCCAACTCTCATAGATTGCGACGTTTAACAATCGGACTCATATAGGTGTGTTCTTCAAAAGATGTTCGCGAGGACAACATCTTTGCTAAAATAAGCCACTTAGAACACATTAAGATAATTATCAACCTCGCCATGCAGATTAGGAGAGTATTGCATCTTACGGAGTGGTAAAATTGCTATAGGGATATATACTCTCCTCTCAGCCGACCAACAGACTTGTCTCCCGACCTCTAATTCACGGGATCTCCGATCACATAGAGTGGGTTACCACCGTGGGCAGCTCATACCGTGGGTCTCATACCCATCTCCTCGATGCATTTTCTATCACATTTCGTGATAGTCCCTTTGTGAAGGGGTCTGCCAGGTTTCTAGACGTATGGATATAATCCAACGCTATAACTCCGGAGTTTCTCATTTTCCTCGACAGTTTTCGGTCTCCTCTTCACATGCCTTGATGACTTCATATTATCCTTAGAACTCGTTTACTTTGACGATCACGGTTTGATTATCACAGTTCATAGGAATAGCGGGTATTGGTTTCTCAACCACGGGTAAGTCCATCAAGAGCTCACGAAGCCACTCGCTTCAACAGGTGGTCGTGTCTAATATTGTGAGTTCTGCTTCCATAGTTGACCTCGTAATGATGGTCCGCTTGCAAGACTTCCAGAAACAGCGCCACCTCCAAGTGTAAACAAATAACCACTTGTGGCCTTAGTCTCATCGAGCATCGGATATCCAATTTGCATCACTATAACCCTCAAGTACCCTTGGATACCCGAGTATAGTGAATGCCATAACTCGCGAGTGCCTTTCAAATAGCGCAAAACTCTTTCAAGAGCATGCCAATGAACATCTCCAGGTCTAGACACAAAACGGCTGAGTTTACTTACAAGCAAAGGAAATGTCGGGCCTCGTGGCGCCGGCTAAATACATAAGCGAGCCAATGATCCGCGAATATCGCAATTGATCTCTAGCAATTCTTTTATTCTTACGAATTATTACACTAGGATCATAAGGCGTTGGAGAAGATTTGCAGTCGCTATACCCGAAGCGACTCAGGATCTTTTCCACATAGTGGGACTGAAGCAGTATAATCCCACCATCGTCATCCTTCAGTAGCTTGATGTTTAAGATCACATCAGCTACTCCCAAGTCCTTCATCTCAAAACAACGAGATAGGAACTCCTTGACCTCCTTAATTACAATAAGGTTGGTCCCGAATATCAATATGTCATCGACATAGAGACAAAGAATAACTCCCTCGCCCCCACCATGGCGATAGTATACACACTTGTCAGCTTCATTTACAACAAAGCCTTCAGCGGTTAAAGTTCTTTCAAACTTCTCATGCCACTCGCTTAGGTGCTTGCTTAAGCCCATACAAAGACTTCGGTAATTTACACACCTTTCCTTCTTGACCATCTACTACAAATCCATCGAAGCTGCTCCATATAAATTTCCTCTTCAAGCTCTCCATTTAGGAAAGCGATCTTAACATCCATTTGATGAACGAGAAGACCATGTGAGGCAGCCAAGGATAGTAGCACTCGAATGGTGGTCAATCTGGCAACAGGTGAGTATGTATCAAAGAAATCTTCACCTTCTTTCTGGGTATAACCCTTGGCCACAAGACGTGCCTTGTACTTTTCAATAGTACCATCAGGCCTAAGCTTTTTCTTGAACACCCACTTGCATCCTACAGGTTTGCACCCATAAGGACGATCGGTAACCTCCCAAGTTCCATTAGCTAAGATGGAATCCATCTCGCTACGGACAGCTTCCTTCCAGTAGTCAGCATCCTGAGATGCATAGGCTTCTGAGATAGAAGTGGGAGTATCATCCGTGAGGTACACAATGAAATCATGTCCAAAGGACTTTGCAGTCCTCTGTCTCTTGCTCCTTTTGGGAGCTTCATTGTCATCCTTCATAGGATTCTCAAAGTGTTCTATAGCCATGGTAGGTTCAGGAAATAATTCCTGAGTAGATGAACTCGGGCATCTCTCGAATTGATGAGCTAGACGTTTCTTTCATAGGAAAGATGTCCTCAAAGAAAGTCGCATCATTCGACTCCATAATTGTACCAACATGCATGTCGGATACCTCAGATTTTACTATCAAAAATCTGTAGCCAATGCTATGAAATGCATATCCCAGAAGAACACAATCCACGGTTTTTGGTCCAAGCTTGCGCTTCTTGGGTATCGGCATATTTACTTTCGCCATACAACCCCATCGTAGGTAAGAGAGTTCCAGTCTTTTCCTTTCCCATTCCTCAAACGGGGTAAGAGAGTCAACTCACTGTTTCGCAACATAAAGTATATTTTTCTTACTTGCTTTTCACAAGAGAGATGTAGAGACGAGTGATTCTTACTTTCTTCCGTGCCTGATTTACTCTTACACAGTGGTCCGACATTTGACGAAGGACTTTTACCAGGTGGTTTCTGTTGAATATATAAGCAAATAGCCATATGAAATAATCCGTACAAGTAAATGATAAATCATGACTACGAAAATAACAAATAAACTAATCATGCAGACTAGTAAGGTAGATGAACAGATCACATCTAAACAAGATAAACTGATCGCATCTACCACACAAACTAGAAGGAGAAACTCTAACAGAAACCGAAAGAGAGACGACAAGATCACATACTTTGCAGCAGCGTCGTTGTCGCCCATGTTGAGGTTGCCGAAGAAGTCGCTGAGGTCCGGGAAGAAGTTGTCGGTGTGGAGGAACTCGTCGTCCGATGACGACGTCGTGATGCCAGTATTCGCGCCGGAGCGTTCCCCAAAAACCTGATTGCCCCTCACCCTTACAGGTTCACGAGAGGCAGGGTTCCGGAGGCCTACTGTCCCGGCAGTCGGTGCACGCCGACGGACGGGATGAGGAAGACGAAGGCGGCGGCGCAATGAACTGGAAACAGGTAGTAGCGTATGCGTCTGGTACAGACTAGGGTTGGAGTCCGTGCTTATATAGTGCGGTTCGGGAAGGTCGTGGGGCACAACCCACGTCCGAGTCGGCACAACCACGATCCAAAAAAACCGGAAGGCAAAACGGCTGAGTAACGCGTCCGTTAATGACTCGAAATTGATTACACAATTAATTTCCAAAACAGCAAAAAGATAAGCTCGGCTCGGCGAGATTCCCGCAACCCGCGGCGCGTCGTGACATGTCGTGACGAGGCGAGGCGAGGCGGGCGGCGGAGGAGTGCGCGAGGGCTCTCTCTCTTCTCACTCACTTACTAGGACAAGACCAGCCCACCTTATATACCACTCCAACTCTCTCCCAACTAGCAATGTGGGACTAAACTTTAGCTCTCACTAGTGCTGCCACTGATTATTGGAATGGGTCATGTGAGTTTCAGAATTTGATAATGGGCCATGGGCCAAAGACCAAATACCCCAAATTCCAGCAGTTTCCACCTGAGCATGTACTGAACAAATAAGTGATAAAAAATGGTTGGATAAAATACAAGTAATATGTATGTGAAAATTTGGAAAAAGTTGACCATGATGAGCTATTTTATTAGTATTTCAAATAATGGATAATGTAAATTGAAAGAACGAGGCTAGAAGGAAATTGTGTCTAAACCATAAAATGATCAAAAGTCAACTTATGAGTTAAGTAAAACTCTATTCTAAATACTGAACTGTGAAGAGTAGGGAGAAGATAGGAAATAGATAAAGAAATCGGCAAAACAATTTGGTGGATGCAAACGAAAATCAAACTAAATAAATCGACAAAAGATGTTTAAGCCGGGTAATTTAAATGAACCTGTAAACCAAAAGAAGGGAATAAAAATATCTAAGAGTATAGTGAAACCGTAGTTAAATTTTCCAAACATACTAATTTAAATTACTGGATAGAAATAATAAAGAGCATACTCTTCATTCTGATAAATAATACAAGAAAATATTTAACATTGCTATAAAATCTAACATTACAATTGTGTGACTTACATAAAAATAAAATTATCAAAGTATTAAATTATATAGATACCAAATAATGCTTTTGTAAATTGAAAAGTTGCGGCAGCAAACTATACATATAGATAGTCTCGCATACAAATGCGCGGGCCACCCTGTGTGAGAGAGACCCTTAATATGTTTTAGCCATCTAATTACAAAAATATACATACTCACATTGAGTTGTCCATAAAAAAAGTTGTGTAACTTTGTAATAGGTTATACTTATATTTCATATGAATTAACAAAATTAGTTGTTACGATCTCATGTTATTACTTCTTCCATTCCTTCTTATAAGCCGTATTAGTTTTTCAAAAGTCAAACTGTACTATGTCTAACTAATTTTGGAAAAAAAAAGAGTATTAACAACTAGCATACTAAATAAATAAAATACAAAAATATTTTTTAAAATTAAATATGTTGCGACGTGCAAAGCACGTGCTACTTACTAGTCTTTGTTAAAGTACTACTCCCTCCGATCTATAGTAAGTGTTCGGTGATTTAGTACAAAAGTTTGTATACCTTCGATACTCCCTCAGATGCGAAAAAAAAGTCTGAAAGTGAATTTTACAAACACACCCTTGAACTTTTTTACTTCATTAACCCGCACTCCTCGTGGAGTCAGGGCACCAGGACCAGGCCTGCGAGTCCACGGCCCTCCCTTCCTCCGCGTGGATCGAGTTATGAAGGAGGCCGCGTGGGTACTGCTCCTCCCGGCCGGACACGAAGTCGAGAACCCCATTGCCCCCGACCCTCCTCTCAGATGTCGACCTTCCCGGTGATGGAGCGTTGCCCCAGCGGGCTGTGGAGTCCTACCCGCCATCGCCACTGGTCGAGGGCGCCGTGGATCAGAGCCCTCCTCTCCTTAGGGTTTGACCGCCTCCGGTTGAGGAGCGCCATGGATCAGAGCCGACGGGTAGCGGGCGGAAGGCGGCTGGCGCCATGGCTACGTTTCGTCGGGCTGTGGCGGGCGAGGCTAGAGCCGGCCACCAGCGCCATGGAGATCTGCGATCCTATCATGCGCAGTTGTCCTGGTTCTGATTTTGATTAATTTAGAAGGGGTAAACTGCAAAACGTGATTATAACGTGCTTCCGACACTTTTTTAGGATCGGAGGGAGTACTTATTTTGAATCAGAGGGAATAATACTATTGTATCACAAGAAGAGGGCATATGCATACTTGTTCTGGCTGGAAATGAAACGGTGGTAGGCAAAAGTTGGTCGCCATTCTTTACCTCGGAGCAAAACAATGCCTTCAATAAAGTTACTGTCAAGCATAAATAATTTAGGTTAGACTTTGGGTTTTTACCCTTTAGACTCTAAATTTCTCCTGTGCTGTCGTACTCACTTGCCAATTTTGTTGCTTCAAATCACAAATCACCAAGCCAGAATTTCTACACCTTCAGAACTCAAAACTTTCATTGCCAGTCTTCAGTTCGCGATTTACATGCCATTCTACGTGTCCGACTTCATCGTGAATCTAAGGCATGTCCCATAATAGCAACAGACCACAAAGCTTCACAACACCCCTCTGAAACCAAACAGTTAGAAATAAACATGGTTGCGCACCATCCGCACTGGCAAACTTCAGGCATGTCGTCCATTTAGAATTCATCGGTGGAGTCTTCTGAAACTCGGTAGTCCACCCAAGATTAATAACGATCGGCGACATGCAATTCTTCATCACGAATAGACATGAATCCAAGGATCGCCACCTTCATTCAAAGTCACGCCGCAGCCCTCACGCCATCAGCCGGCAGCGTAGAGGAAACTCAGAAAGCCAAACAAGGAACATCCAGCCGCATGGCCGATAGACACAGTGGCGGAGCTAGCTCAGGATTAGAGCCTGGGCAAGATGCGAGGAAAAAAAAAGCGGCCAAGCATAGCAGATTTTGCCCAGCCAAAAATACTATTTTAACCAGCTTTGTCTACTTAACTTTCAAAGACATGCACGATGGGAGCCGGGGCAGCTGCCCAGGTTAGCCGGGCCCTGGCTCCGCCCATGGATAGACACCACACAACACCATATGCAACCAGGTAGACAACACTAGACCCAGATAGGCCCCAGATCAGCCCGCCCAGCCACCATCAAAGGTTGGGCGCCGCATGAAGTCTCACTTAGTTCATGTGAAGAAACTTTTGTAAATTATGTATTTTGCTTTGAAAACTATGCCATTTTATCCTACATTTTTCATGTTATGATGTTATACTTTATCCTTGCTTTGTAAAATTTTGAACTACCATTATGATTTGATTAACGGAATACCTTTGCTTTCTGTTTGATTCAACCAACCATCGTGCCTCAATCCTACCGTTCTTTCATTTTCAAAAAATCTCGTATGCTAGCCGATAGTGCTAGTCGTATATCATCTAATCTTAGAACATACACATACTTCGGGAGTTTGGGATTCACCATGGAGACATCACACAACCCATGACATAGATTTCGACACAAATACTCTTTAAGATGATTTAGCAAAACTGTTCTAACCATCTATCACGACCTCACATAGATCAGACGAATGAATCCACAGAGTAAAACTTTGAGCTTTTGAAAAACGCGATGCACGTCATACTTTTATCTTTGAACCCTGAAATGCTTCTAAATTCTGTCTTTACCTCGAATATTCCGGGAGGAGAGTAGATTAGGGACAATGTATAGGGCTATTAAACAAAATTCACCTCAAATTCTAATGAAACACGATAAGTGCACAGCTACCCAACTGACTAGTGGGCTCCACCGTTCATGACCCCACATGTTAGCTTCACATCAACTCTCAAGTAAGTCAAATCACAGTATCGTTCTCTAATTGCAAGAACTACAGTAGAGAGCCCCCATTCCGTCCTCTCTCTCCTCCCTTTCCGACGAGGCGACCTGCTTTCCCCTCTCGCGCACCTTCCTCGCCATGGCCTTCTTCTCCCACCACCATCTCCAGCAGCCCCACCCCGCGGCGGCGCCGCCGCCGCCGCAGCAGCATCCGGCGCCTCTTCCCTTCAGGTGCTCCATCTCAATTCCGCGCCCTGCCCTTTCTCCATTTTTTCCCGTATGGTAGTAAGAATCGCGCTAAAATCCCCTTTCTTAACGCCGTATTTTTTTTGGGCAGGAACGCGCTGCCAGTGCCGGTCGACGGACAGATCCCGGCGCCCTACGCCTTCTTCAACCCGCCGCCCGCCTTCCCGGATCAGGCCGGGCAGCCACAGCGTAAGAGCTTTCCTCCGCGAATCTCCTCTTAATTCTGCTGCGATAGACGCTGAATTTTTCTAGGTATCTTGCTCTGTTCCGCGTAGTGGTGGACCCGGTGGGGCTGACGGCCGCGGCGGGCATGGGGTGGAGGCAGCCGAGGGAGCAGGAGCTGCTGGGAGAGAACTCGCAGATGTCGTCCATCGATTTCCTGCAGACGGGCTCGGCGGTCTCGACGGGCCTGGCGCTCTCTCTGGAGGACCGCCGCCACGGAGGCGGCGGCAGCGGGGCTGGGAACTCCTCTGGCGATTCGCCGCTGCTCCTGCTGCCGATGCTCGATGACGATCTCTCCCGCGAGGTCCAGCGGCTCGATGCTGATATGGACCGGTTCATCAGGGCCCAGGTCACGTGCTTTAGAACCTTTTTTCCTTTTGATATTTTCTACTACCGCAACAGTGGTGCATTTGACCGTTTGAGTGTTTACATGATGAGGTCTTCTCGATCTGTTCACGAAGGTTTGTTGGGTCAATTAGTGAAGCTTTGATGTTTTCGGGCCATATAACTTGTGTAGGTGAAGGGTGCACATAGATAGTCTCTGATCACTCTAGTTTGGCTAATGTTAGATATTTCTTCATTCGCCATCAAGTCATGCAGCAGATCTTGATGGCCGTTAGCTGTAATGAGCGAATGAGCATACTGTGTCGCTTAAATATAACTTTGTCAATCGTAAACATAGAAAGATGGAGATTACATATGAGAAAATTGGGTATATGTATCATTGGTACTGCCCATATCTTGTGGTCCAATTAAATGCAACCAAAGTCTCAAACTCCTCTTTCTTCTGCCACTCTGTTCGGTTCCATTACGCCCCATTAACAGCAACGTACTTGACCAACTGAACCCCACCTGAACACTGGAATTCCTAATGAGATCTGTGGCGCCCAACTACGGCGAGTGTGCGATCTCCTGTCCACGCAATTGGGTTAATCTCCAGGGACCTAACACTAACAGACCCCAATAGTCCAGTAAATCAGAACCTTTTATCTTAATATATAATTGGACCAGACGTAGCAGATAGAGCAGACCAGGCTATAGGCGGCCAGAGGAGGCAACATAAGTCGTGCATCCAGAGATCCACCTCAGAGGCGGCATCTGCTACTGGTATATCTTCTTTCAGGTGGCATCTGCTACTGGAAGATCTTCTGTAGGTGCTGCTGAGCTACTTGGTTGAGGCTTAGAAGCTCTTTTGACATTTCTTCTCTCATAAAAAACTGAAAAACAGTTCATGTTTCTCCCTTGCATATTTTTTCTTGACATTCCTTACTTCTCAATGTGGGAATGATCTTTCTGACAATGCCAACCTTTGTGGTTGTCACTTATTTCCTTCCGCCAGTAGGTCTAGGTGAATACATTCACCGGACATTGAAACATTTGATAAACTAGAACTACAGACTACAAGATTACTGGGTGATTAAGCATGCACATCAACTTATTTTCTGTTGCATTCTTATACCCAGTTTTGCTGTTTCAATGTCTTGGCCAGAGAGAAATGGACACAATGTTCTGTAGTCAGATTTGGTCTTGCAGATTTCGCCATTGCCTCTTATTAACCGCTTATTTTTAAGATCTATGCAAGTTTTGTAACTTTTATTTGGTGGATACTGAAGCAATCCCCTCATTTTTATGCCCCCAATCTAGCATCCACTTTCCTTCATTGCTCGTGGACCAGATCAAACCTGATGTCTAGTAAATGTGTGGCCGTCTGAGTTCTGATAGACAATAGATGTGGTCCAGGGATGAAGTGCTTGGGTGTTGGCATGTAACATGATCCATGGGCCCAGAATTCACTGAATGGCAGTCCCACACAGCCATAAGGAAGGAGTCTATGCACGTGTCATTGTGTAAACAGCTACTTGGGTTTCATCCTCTTCCTCGCTTTGCCCAAAATGATCAACGGATAGTTACTATGTTTGGATCCCCAAGCATCATATATGCTAGTGTAATCCATAATAACTTTTCAGTGTGGGACTAACGACCGCTAGTACGCATGTGTGAACTGGGCTGCTTGTAGTATTACAATTTACAAGTAATTTGACCAAACATAGTATGGTCTGCAACTCTGCATGTTACTTTACTGTACATACTCTTCTTGATCAAAGATTAAAACTGCATCACATGTCCATTTTGATGAAATTGCTATTGGACCAATGTCTTTACTAGCCGTGTTAGCTCTCTTACTCTACTTTTTAGTAGATGGGCAAATTTGAGTTATTTATTCTCGATTAGCTTCCTTTAACATTGGGAAATTATCCATTTACTAAACAAACTACATCATTTTCACCAGTATTCAGTTTTTTTTAGCTCATATAGAAAACAATGCTATTAAGTTAATTTGTGCAGTTATTTGTTGCTAATATGAACTTGGAGCTTGCTTATATTTTGTTAGGACATGATATTTTTCGTAATCAAAGTGGAAGAAAAGAGAAAAATAGGGTATGTGCCATACTGTATGCAAACCAAACCAGAAGCTTTAGTTGCATGTGCTCAGTTGAGTTGAGATATCAACTTTCTATGGACAGTGACACGATCAATGACACAATAAAATTGGTCATACCCTGTGAGTTAATTAAATAATACTTCTATACATTCATTCATCGCCTTGCAATAAGAAACATACCTGACTCTTCAAAAAGAAACAAGAGCCAGGGAAGGAGTTAGTGGAACATCAAAAGAAAAGATGCACTTGACAAAGCAAGTATCACCACCGTTTTACTAGTATATTCAATCCTGTTTGCCAGAATTATTTCCAATTAGGTTTGGGTTGAACCTCACATAAGATATTATCAGAACTTGTATTGTTAAAAAGAAAATTTTGTATTGAACAGTTGAAGATATTTTAGTTTTCTAACAAAAATATTTAACTGGCAGAATGAGCGCCTGAGGCAGTCTATATTGGAGAAGGTTCAGGCAAAGCAATTTGAAGCGCTGGCCTCTGTTGAAGACAAGATCCTCCGAAAAATACGGGATAAAGAGTCAGAAGTGCAGAACATTAACAAAAGGAACTCTGAACTGGAGGACCAGATTAGACAAATGGCAGGTGAAGTTGGTGCGTGGCAGCAAAGGGCCAAGTACAATGAGAGCATGATCAGCGCACTCAAGTACAACCTGGAACAGGTATGTGCCCATCAAAGCAAGGACTTCAAAGAAGGCTGTGGCGATAGTGAGGTAGATGATACTGCATCCTGTTGCAATGGTGGTGCCGTCAATTTGCAACTGATGCCGAAGGAGAGTAACCACTCCAAGGATTCGACGGCATGCAGGGTCTGTAAATCAAGCGAAGCATGCATGCTCTTGCTGCCTTGCCGGCATCTTTGCCTGTGCAAAGAGTGCGAGAGCAAGCTGAGCTTCTGCCCCTTGTGCCAGTCCTCCAAGATACTTGGTATGGAGATATATATGTAATGTAGAATATAATTTGTCTACCACTTGAAGTATCTTTCGAGATACTGTTGTACTTAAGCATCACTGTATTGTCAAACTGTAGCACCTATTGATCACTCTGAGATCTGACTTGATCTGAAAGACTACCATTTATGGTCGATTTACTGCAGCAAATTTCTATCTAGAAGTGCATTGTTTGGACTTAGGAGACTTGCTTAGTACTTTATTGGGTGGCAATTTGTTGCCTTGGGCATAAATTGTATTCCTCCGTCTGGAAATAACTGACGGAGGGAGTACCAAAAATTATGTGATGTCGCATGCTTCATTTTTACCTACCGAGTTTATGGGGACCGTCTTGTATAGCTGATTATGCTTATGACTACTTCTATTCTATGGGCTTGTTGCTACAAATCCAACAAAGAACAAAATAGAACAATAATACTAGCGTGGTGGAACTTTTCTTTTTCACAGTATATTCGAGAGTGACTGGTGCGAAACTCGAACACTATCATAATGATATATAGTTACGGACTTTTACCAAGTTGCATTTTCTTATAATTGCTTCTACATTCATGTACAATTTATCTATTCCAAAGAAGGACAGCTGTTCTCCGGCTTTCTCATTGAATTATAACTTATCCAAGAGCTGTTACAACTCTTAAACTGCTCTCTAGAATAGTTGGTGAATGTTCTTCATCAACATTCTAAACAGAACAGGTTTTGTTGTATTATTAGTTCTTCTGTTATTGCAATGAGTACATTAATGCAGTTAGATATTGTCTTGATGTAGACCCTTCTTCAATGGAAGTTGTGCCAGAATTGTAGCTTCTTTTAAATCTGCCCATTCTTTTAGGTAGAGCGAGCATGAAGGTGGTGCAACACATACTTATAGTTCAGCTGGATATTGCTTAGACCCGATCACCCGAACCCTTCCTCTATGGAGTAGCTTTTTCCTAATTTTTCTTATTCTTTCAGGTAGTGCGAGCATGAAGGTGCAACATGGAAGCAACCATAGTTGGTTATTTGCTAAATCATAGTTCTGCACTTACGATTGGTTGCCGTACACGCCTAGCAAGCGTTGGGTCCATGCTTTACAACTAATAGACAATCTGGGTGTATCTTGGGGGCGGATTACGGCAATTATGATTGGTTGGTTAGCCAAAAGCCACAAACGCTTCTCTTTCAAGGCCAGCAAATCAATTGATCAGCTGGCACATGTTGGTACGATTATCTTATGGCTTCATAACAAGCACTAGGAAATGATAACTATACATTGGCCATGGTTTGATTTTAGGGCTCTTTGGTACAAAGGAATTTTAAGATGGACTTTGGAGCATTCCAGTCCATGGTAGTTTTTCTTATATAGCTTGCTTGCTTTGTAGGATTGGAGACCATATGAATTTTTCATATAATAATCTATTTTACGTGCAATTCAATGGGAAGATTTCCGTTAGTTCTAACCCCACACTAATTTTTTCTTGGTTACGATGACAACTCTAGCGTGCACTTAACCCCAATGTTTGGAAAGGCGCTAGAACTTAATTCCAATTTTCGCCTCTGCCTAGCGCCTGTCGTGCCTAAGTGCAAGCCAGGCGCACTTAACCCCCCATATAACACGATTAAACTCCAGGCCTAGGCGCGCCTAAAGCACACACTTAGGCATGCCTTTTTTTCTTAACCATGCTTAGCCCTTTAGAGAAATTCTCGTGTTTTTCCACCGGCGCAACAAACAACTCGTGTTTTTGACCCATGTAGGGTTTAACGTGACATGTCATTCCAATCCTATGTTTGTTGCGATTTTCAAAATTTTGTGAACCAAAAATGGCCTACTATCTCACGTTTCACCTCTTCCACTACGTGTCCTAACCAAAGAAATTACGTCTTTTCTTGAGGATCCATATAAACAGAGAATTTAGCCGCATACTCAAATACCACTCAAAATTTTCTCGGTTCCAAATATATACTATGCACTTAGATTCTGGACAAGGTATAGATTTGCCACTTTCGCTAGTTGACCCTCAAGTGACTTTTGAAAAAAAAACTATGGCCCAGTTCTTTTGACGGTTTAAAAAATAAGCTACCCACTCCAGTGGCGGAGGTAGAAATCAACAAATTTCGATGTCGAGGGGTGCCGGTCAATGACATTTCAATTTTTTTTTATTTCAAATTCAGAAATTAGTAAAGAATTTCTCCATTTTGAGGGGTGTCTAGGCCTTGCTTGTCCCCTGCCTCCGGTAGTGACCCTCTCCGCAGCTTCTTCCATAAGTTTATTGGAATCGTTGGGGCTTTCAAATTAGTTATCACATAACTAATTTGAAAGGCCCTTTAGGGGAACGATGTCTTGGCACATGGGAACACACGCTCACCTTATTTTGAAATATATCAGACATATTTTAAAATGTCAGAAAATTGGAAACAAAAAATCCACATGTATATCTTCATGTGCTACGCGCTCAAAGAGGTATTTCATGAAAAATCGACTTGTTGTGTGGCGTGTGTAAAAATAACAAAATTAGGTGCCAAAAATAAGGATTTTCGCATGATAAATGTTTTTTTTTTTTTGCATAGACCACAATTTTTTTTCACGAAACTTGACGGAAGCAAATATATTATGGAGATGTACATGTAGAATATTTTATGAAAAAATTTCGACATTTCATTTTGGTACATAATTTTGACATGAAGATGGCCAAAACAAATTTAGCGTGCTCCCTCCATCCTAAAATGTAGGTAGGAGGTCTTTGATTTTCGGTGTCCAATTATGTTGGTGGTGGTATTGTTTCATTGACTCATGCACATTGGACCCGCCTATACCGGTGGTCTTGGTCGGGAGGTGACATATCCTTGCTGCAAAACAAGAAAGCAACGGCGGATGTCCGGTTGACGACGGCCCCGGCCCCCGGAACCCAATCTACTGTTTGCCGGAGTGCCGGACCACCGGTTCAGCAGCAAGTAGAAGAGCTGAACCAGAAGGACGCTCCTGCTGTACACTAGTAGCGGCGGTACCACCACCAGCAGCAGCCAGTCCACTACTGCAACTGCGAAGCGCAACGGTGCGAGACAGCGAGCGTGACGGCTGCCTCCATCCCCAGCCCGGGCGGGCGCGGGCCCAACGTGCAACATGTGGCTCCAAATTGAGCAGTGCCGGCCGGACGGACGGGGCAGAGTGAACCCAGCGACGCGACGCGACGCGGGCGGAGCGCCCTATCCACGTGAACCAAACCCAGCCACGCCAGCCTGCCGCCACCTCCTCCTTCCCCTTCCCCTTTCTTTCCGTCGTCTCCTCCCTTTCTTCCCCTCAAATCCCGCCTCCGCGCTGCCCGCCCCCGCGCGTGCCCAAATTCGCCGCCTCCCCCTTCCTTCCTACCGCCTCTCCGCGCCGCGGCTTCCCGGCGATGGCGCTGTCCGCGTCGGCGGCGTCGGCGGGGAGGGGCGCGCGGGCCGACAAGGTGCGCAGGATCTTCGACCGCTTCGACGCCAACGCCGACGGCGGCCTCGACCGCGACGAGATGGCCCGCCTCGTCGTCGCCGTCAACCCGCGCGTCAAGTTCAGCGACGACCAGATCTCCGCCATCCTCGACGAGGTCTTCCGCACCTACGCCCACTTCATCCTCCCAGACGGTAAGGGCCTCTCCCTCGCCGGCCTGCTACGCACCTACGACGACGGCGCGGGGGACGTCGACCGCGACTTCCTCGCACTCTCCCTCCCCGCCCTCGACTCCTCCTCCCCCTCCGAGATCGCCCTCGGCGACGACCCCGACGCCACCTCCTCCTCCTCCCCACACACCGCCACCGCCGCCTCCCTCCTCGACGACCACCTCAGGCCGCTCGGCGTCCTCACCCCGCCCTCCTCCAGCTCCCGCGCAGCCGCCGCAGCCGCGCCAGCCTGGGCGACCTCCCCCAACCACGGCATCGCGTTCGACTCCTCCTGGGCCCTGCTCGACGACCTCGAGATCCTCGTCAAGCGCCTGCGCTCCAAGCAGCTACGCAAAACCCCCAACCTCTCCACCGACGCCACCGACTCCTTCTCCGAGGCCGGCTGGTCGAGGGAGATCTCCGGCTCGGCGGACTCCTCCCTCCCACCCCCGCAGTGGGACGAGACGAGCCGCGACTACCTGACCTTCGTCAAGGAGCTGGCCGTCCTCCGCACCCGCGCCGACGCGTCCCGGTCCCGCGAGGAGGCCTTCGACAACCACATGGTCATCGGGCGGGCGCTGGCCGAGCACCGCCTCTCGCGCGACGCGCTCGCCAGCTTCCGCCGCGGCTGCGAGCTGCAGCCCACGGACGTGCGCCCGCACTTCCGGGCCGGCAACTGCCT
This sequence comes from Lolium rigidum, assembly GCF_022539505.1. NCBI lineage: Eukaryota > Viridiplantae > Streptophyta > Magnoliopsida > Poales > Poaceae > Lolium > Lolium rigidum. The sequence continues at coordinate 6,707,848 of NC_061511.1, read as the reverse complement.
CTACGCGCTCGGCCGCCACGCCGAGGCCAAGGAGGAGTTCCTGCTCGCGCTCGAGGCCGCCGAGGCCGGCAACGGCACCTCCCTCTCCGCCGACGTCCTCCCGCAGATCCACGTCAACCTCGGCATCGCCATGGAGGCCGAGGGCATGGTGCTCGGCGCCTGCGAGCACTACCGGGAGGCCGCCATCCTGTGCCCGTCGCATGCCCGCGCGCTCAAGCTGCTTGGGAGCGCGCTGTTCGGTGTCGGGGAGTACCGCGCGGCCGAGAAGGCGCTGGAGGAGGCCATCTTCCTCAAGCCGGACTACGCCGATGCACACTGCGATCTCGGGTCGGCGTTGCACGCGGTGGGGGACGATGACCGCGCGGTTCAGGAGTTCCAGAAGGCCATTGATCTGAAACCGGGGCATGTTGACGCCTTGTACAATCTTGGCGGGTTGAACATGGATGCAGGCCGCTTCGTGCGGGCTGCGGAGATGTACACCCGTGTGCTGAGCATCCGGCCGAACCACTGGCGTGCGCAGCTGAACAAGGCGGTCGCGTTGCTTGGGCAGGGGGAGTCCGAGGAGGCCAAGAAGGCGCTCAAGGAGGCGTTTAAGATGACGCAGAGGGTCGAGGTGTATGACGCCATCTCGCATCTCAAGACGCTGCAGAAAAAGAAGCCAAAGGCAACCAAAGGGAAAAATGATGCAGCCCAGGGAGAGGAAGCCTTTGTTATCGTGGAACCATCCAAGTTCAAGAGGGTTGGGAGGCAGACCACATTGCGACAGGATTTGGCCAGTGCCCTTGATATAAGGGCCTTCGAGAGGACGACAAAGCTTGGCCACTGTGATGCCGAGCTTCTGAGGAAAGAGATGAATGAGACCGATGTCCCCGTATCCTATTCGGGCACCGGCATCCCAGAGAAGTCTATCAGGAAAGCAGCTCTTGAGGTCATTCTGCGGAGGCTGCTATCTTTCCTCAAGCCAGATACCTTCCAGGGGGCTGTCAAGGCTATGAACGAAAGGATTCTCTCCGTGCTTGATGCATCTGGCTCTGGTCGTGTTGATCTTGGGATGTTCTTTGCTATCATTGCTCCAATCTGTTCTGGTCCTGTGGATCGGCGCAAGCGTGTCGTCTTCGATGCACTCCTTTGGCGTCCTGCCAGCGAAGGCAGCAGGGGCCAGATTCGACGAAGTGATGCCCTAAGTTACATTAAACTTCTTCGTGCCGTCTACGTACCTATCCATGGGGCTAGCGACATGCTTGAAATGCATGGGGAGTCTGACCCTACCATGGTGTCGTACACCGAGTTCCTTGAAATGTTCAATGATCCTGATTGGGGATTTGGAATTCTCAGCACATTGGTCAAGCTTGAAGATAGCGATCATGTTCGCCATGGCAGCCATACCTGCTCCATATGCCAGTATCCTATCATCGGCTCGCGGTTCAAGGAGACAAAGCACTCGTTTAGCTTGTGTAACCGATGCTACAGCGAAGGGAAGGTTCCATCAGCCTTTAAGCTGGACGAGTACAGGTTCAAAGAATACGGTAACGAATCCGAGGCTCTTATTGACAAGTGTATGTGCTTTAATCTACATTCTAAGAATTTGGAAGCTGATGCTTGATCATTGGAGTATTGCCTGACCTCTCGAGCATGAATCTGTGTATCCCCGTAGTAGTTGTGAAAATGCCTAGTTAGCTCTCCTGGCCCTCTTGTAAACTAAGGAGCTGTATTTTGGAGTTGTGTAAGCATGTTCCGATCCTAAACAGTTAGCTACTGTTTGAGTGTATGGGAGTAAGAGCATGTGAACTCCAAATACACTCCTGTTATCATCTCAGTTCCAACGCAACCAAGGCTTGGAAGTATTTCTGTTCTGTATGTGTTCTAACTTAATCTAGTTTTAGTGGTTTTTGACTGGTCTGAAAAAAAGCTTCTGTCCTAAACTCCTAATCTACATGTGGTTCATATGTTGAACAAACGCTGGTCAGATAAAGGACTAAAGAGTTGTGGATTAACTTGCCTAGGCAGGTTGTTCCAGGGTGCAAATGTGTACAGTTCATGCTCAATGTTCTGGCCTTGGGAGTTGTTTTCTCTGATTGCTTCCACTAAAGCGTGGTTGCTTCTTCTGATTGTATGTTGAGTAATGGATGTGTACTTCATTCAATGTTTCCTCCAGCTTGTTTCTGTATCCAAGCTGCTGAACTGTGGTTGTTGCTAGAGTGCTGAATAGCTTCACATGTATCTGCTTTCTTTCGTGGTACCACTTTTTTTTTTGCCATGTGGTACCAGTGTACCACCTCTTTTCAGAACGTGCAGGGTTCTTCGTCTCTATATTTTCTTCTCATCGAATTGTACCTGGTGTCTAACTGTGCACTCGGACAATAATAAGGAGCGTTCGGCTATCAGTAGGATACAATGCATAATATTTCGTGGGATTATGCAGGATGCAGCTTGCAACCCTAATATTACCATGAATCTTACTTATTGGGAGATATAATAGATTTTAGTTTATCTTTGTTAATAGGGGTCAACGTGGCTGCTCATTTATGTGCGGCAACAATATCTATGATTGAGCACGACATCAGACTCCCTTGTTAGTTCCCTAAAGCATGATTAGTGGAAAGCTTCTGATTGGAAAAAGAAAACTGCTTCCCTAAATTTTTTTACACGGAACATTCGTATTTCATTAAGACACCAAATCGTACATCTCTTGCTCGATAGAATTCTTTGTGACATGCCCAAATTTGACCCTTTTCAATCCTTTTACTTAGTATCGGAAGGAAAAAGAAATAAAAGATGAATTGGGTTGAACCTCAGAGTCATGAAAAATTTGGTAAATTATATTTTGGAAAAAAGAAATTCAATTTAAATAAAGGGGTATCCAAGCTAAACCAGGCCTCAGAAATCAGAGCATAGAAAAAAGCTGGGCTGGCTAATTAAATGAAAGGATTTCGAAGCTAAATCTTTGCTAATTCGACAAGGATTGTATTCTTTAATTATTTCTTTATTTTTTATTACTTAATTTAAGAATGAAAAATAAATTATTCTAATGGATTTTATGAACGAACAACAAAATATAAGCAAAAGGATACAAAAGGTTCACTTACTGGGGTGGACAAGATGTGAGCATAGATGCTCACGTAATCTTCCGCTTTCTCATGTTCTTGTTCTGTCCAGTCCTCATCTCCCCACATGGATTCATCAACATAGTCATCATAATCATAATTGTACTTATCAGGCTGTTCTTCTGCATCCCGAAACAAATCAAATGATGTATCAGCGTCATCCTCTAGAGCGTCCCCCAAATGTTGTTAAGGCGCGTCGGACATTTTTTCGGTCCTGGCCGCGCACCACAAAGCCCCCTTCCGTTCGGCGCGGCTCAATACGATGTCTGGCACCCCAAGCTCATCCCCGCTCCAAAGGGGACGATCCGGGCACATTTTTTCGGTCCTAGCCGCGCACCACAAAGCCCACTTCCGTCTGGCGCGGCTCAAATGCTCAATACGATGTCTGGCACCCCAAGCTCTTCCCCACTCCAAAGGGGACGATCCGGGCGTGCCGGACAGAGCGAGAAGCGAGGCGGGGAGTGGCGGGTCTGACGCGTCATTGACACACGAACGACGTCCAACCGTCGCCTACCTCGCGATGGAATTATTATTGGCGCGCAGCGACGATGCAGTTGTAGGTATACCTGGCCATGTGTCGGGCCGGGCCGGGTCGAGAAAAGCCCGACGGGCAAAAATTAGGCCCAAGCCCGGCCTGACCAAATACCCATGAAGCTCGTCTGGCCGCGGGCCGGGCCGTAGTGTTAAATGTGTTCTTCGGGCTACCCAGGCCCGGCCCGGTCCGACCATCGGGCCAACATTATTGGGCCTAGGCCCAAGTTTTTCGGCCCGGGCTTCAGGCCGGGCTGCCCATGGCCAGGGTTGCAGGGAAGGGGAACGGCCGGAGTGGCAACCGCGTCGATCGACGCTCGAACCGCTGGAATGGAGCGTGAACTCCGCGGAAGAGCAACCACAACCCTCTTTGATATATGCATCGCCATTCATCCTCGCTCAATAAGACCCCTACGTCTACGCATTTGGATCTCCAACCGACCGACACCCTTCATCTCTACGAGCAACCTCTCCTCTCTGACCATGAGCAACCTCTCTTTGCCATCAGACTCTGATAGCGAGGGGAAGACGCCGGGATGGCACCATTGGTGGGAAAGAACTGCCATGCCTAGCAGCTCTAGTACCCCGCCGACGGACAACCAGGAGGAGGAGGGGGAGGCCGTCGCCGATGACGGCCAAAAGAAGGAAGAGGAGGAGGAGGAGGCCGTCGCCGCCGACGGCCATGAGGAGGAGGAGGAAGAGGAAGAGGATGGAGATGCCAGGTGGAGATGGCTGGAGGCGGAGGAGGCGGTTGAGGAGGCGGCGGCGGCAAAGAAGGAGGCAATGCGCCGGGCGAAGACGAAGGCATAGCCGGCGAGCATTGACGAAGACACCAAGGACTACTCGTCGGAGGGGGACACGAGCTCATCGGATGCGTTGAACGCTACTACCTCTTCGGAAGAGGTGACACGCAGGAAGCACTTCCGCGAGGATTGATGATGCGAGACCATCAAAGAAGAAGTAGTTTAAAATTTAGTTGGAACATATTTTTTCGCAGTTTTTATGTTTAATTTGTTTCAACATGTTGCACTACTTTCAAAATCTTCTCTTTATTGAAATGAAAACGAAAAACAAAAAAAGAGTCCTTTCTACTATTTAGGAACACGTTAGAAACGCAAAAAGCAACAAAGCAACCCAAACAACTACTTTAATGTTTGGAGGCGTCACGCTTGACCGGTGCCGCTTGGGCCTGGGACACGACTCGAGATGCTCTAATTAGGGTAGCTGATTGTCCAGAGTTTGTGATCTCCGTGAGCTACCTACACCAAAGCTACTAATTCATGAGCCAACTTGGTACAAACCCTCGGCCATACATCAAATAAGACATGATAAAACACATATGTAGGCAAGACTTTATGTCACTAGTAAGAACACCATCCAGGCCTAGATCATACTCATTCGACACTAAGGCACTCTTCAGATGCAGTTCGTCAGCTATGTCCACAGCCTTTGAGAGAGCCATAGCTTCAGCTTGGAAAGCATCCAACGCATATGCAAACGGGCCAGCAGCAGTAAAACACATGTCAGGTTCACTATCACCGTATCACGGGAAATAGCAACCCACCCGCCACTATGTAACACTCTTTTGAAGGATGCATCAGTATTAATCTTCACAATGTTTTCAGGTGGTGTCCTCCATCGACACACCTGGGTGCACACTTGCTCCTTTCCTTTGGAAAGAAACGTTTGCACTCATCTGCATGTCTCCTAACCGCAAAATAAATTTGGTCAATGGTTTGGTAACGCTCACCGTGATTTCCCTGTTTCGCTCAGACCGCCAGCTCCAAAGCAAGGCGACAAACTGAAGTTTCTCCATCTTCAGTACCAGCAGGATCTGCTCTAGCATTTCCACGGCTGGACAACAAGGCAATAGTTTCAGTCTCACATCTTCCAGTAGAAAAGCTCTCCATCTTTGCTTCGCAAATTTTCAAGATAGGAAAAGATGTCCTCAGTCTTCAAAATACTTTTTACGAACTGCACATCTGGCGTCCAGCTCTACACCTCCTCGTGCAATATTCATATACATTAGATGACTGTTATGAGCAAGTCTCCACAAAAAATGGTGAACTTTTGGTTGACATTGTACCTTCCAGATTTTTCTGAAAACTTCATGCTTCAAAGGCCTACTTTCTCAACCTTGTCTCTCCAGTCTCACAGCCAAACGTTGCTCGAAATCAACATGCACTTTGTAGGCAGATTTAACTGAAAATAGGCATCTGTTGTCAAAGTGCCAGGTAACAAAATCTTCAGTACTTGGTCTGAGAGGGATGCTCGGTATAATCGGAATATCCACAGCTTGAAAATGCTGCATGATCAGTTGCTGGTTCCATGAGCCTGTAGCCTCATCACTTAGCTCCGACACCATCGCAAGCTCACAGTTTCCTTTGTGTGTAAATGGTTGACGTGTAGGTAAACGAATGTGACATTGCCATATACGGAGCATAACCATACGTCTAGTCGATTTACAGCTGTTGGGACCAACTTTGTTCTAATAGTATTCCACGACCGGCAAGTCCTTCGTATCCGAGTCTGTTTCCTAAAGGAAAATCCGCATCTGACTGCTGGATGTTGCTGATTATCCGAGTTTGACTGGATGTTGCTAATATCCGAGTCGGGAAGCTACCACGCTAGCTGGCCTACTATAAAGGTACAGGCACGCACCTGCCTTATTCATCGTCAAACACCAGCCGTGAAAGCATACAGCAATCAAGCCCCAGAATCGATCATATCTCGTCGCGTAGCTCAAGCTGAGGTTAATTCAACCCAGTTGCTCCAGGCCGGCCGAACGAGATGAACATACGCGCACTTATACCTCGGGGCATGGCATCTCGCAAGGTCATCCTGGCAGTGCTTTTCCTGCTGTTATTGTTCATCTTCCCGGCAATTGCCTTTGCATTTACAGGCGGCATGCATACAGAGTCCGTGCACCGCAGACTGGGAGAGAGGAGCGTCAAGGCCGATACGCTAAGCCACAGACCTGTCCAGCGACATCGCAAACTTGGTCAAGAGACCAAGCCTCCTCAGGACGCCGAGTTCAACGTGGTTAGCTACGGAGCCGTTGGTGATGGCAAAACTGATGACACCCCGGCGTTTCAGAAAGCTTGGGCCGCGGCTTGCTCATCGTCTACGCCAGCAACCATGCTGGTTCCGAAGGAGAAGGACTTTCTCGTCAAGCAGACCACCTTCTCGGGGCAGTGCAAGTCAAGCGTCAGATTCAAGCTCGACGGAACGTTGGTAGCTCCTGGACGATCAACTTGGCCGAAGGCGAACATGAATAAGTGGATCATGTTTAGCAACGTTGATAAGCTAACCGTGTCAGGCGAAGGGACCATGGACGGGAAAGGTGAAGTATGGTGGAAGAACTCATGCCGAGTTGACAAGAACCTCAAGTGCACAAAGGCCCCCACGGCGTTGTTGCTCAGCAAGTGCAATCACTTGAAGGTAGAAAATATCAGGCTCTTAAACAGCCAGCAAATGCATATGTCCGTCAAAGATTGCAAGGACGTAGTTCTGAAGCATATCACGATCGTTGCGCCCGGAGACAGCCCTAATACCGATGGCATCCATATTGCCCGCACGAAGGATATACAAGTCATGGATTGCAACATTAAAACCGGAGACGATTGCATATCGATCGAGACCGGAACTGAGAACTTGTATGCCTCAAAGATAACATGCGGCCCGGGTCATGGAATCAGCGTCGGAAGCTTAGGTGACAAAAATTCTGAAGCTCGTGTTTCCAACATAACTATCAACAAAGCACACCTCATTGGCACGACGAATGGTGCCCGCATAAAGTCGTGGCAAGGAGGAAAGGGATATGCCAAGAACATCACATTTGAGGATATCATCATGGAAAAGGTCAAGAATCCAATAATCATTGACCAAAACTATTGCGATATGATGCCTAAGTCATGCAAGAAACAAACTTCGGCGGTGGAGCTAAGTAATATTCAGTTCAAGAATATAAGAGGCACGAGTGGAACAAAAGAGGCTATCAAGCTAGACTGTAGTGACACCATCCCATGCCATGACCTTGTGCTGCAAGATGTGAAGCTTACGTTCAGTGGGCATGGCAAAGGTGCTACAAGTACATGCAAGAACGCGAAGTTAAAGAAATCGGACAATGTTATTCCAAAGACATGCTGAGACAACAAGATAGGGCTGATGTAGAGTTTGCTTTTTTGTACTCAATTATACGATTTTCCTTCATTTAGGTATTTGTTTGTCGCTTCGATTTTTCATATTTGTAAAGGTAGCCTCTTGTGTGGTCAGAAGACAGGATCTGAGATTTATGTTAGTACTTCTATGTATAGCATACATGACCCGTGTGAGTTTCTTTTATTACAAAATTATTATTTACATGCTTCATTTAGCTGAGACCATAACCATCTATCGACTGCACGGTTTAAATTGGTTGGATTTCTATGCGTGCGGTCCATACTGTCATGTTTCTTCATCTATCTATACTCTATAGTGCTGAGAGGACTAGTCTCGTGCTCAAAACGATAGGTAGAGTCGTGCTTCAATTGAAAGCATTGCGTGTCCAAAAACGAAGTAGTGTGAGGACGATGAATCAAGGATGCATGAATGAACCAAAGTACATTTTAGCTAGATAAATACTTGGAATATTGACAAATGTCGGTTTTTCAAATGTACCTTCTTCGACTACATGAAGTAAGAGCATTTGATTTTTCAAATACAGGCCTGTCCTGTTACTATCTATGTTCCAAGGCCACCAGAGCTTGGAAGTACTTGTGTTCCGTTTTTGTTCTAATCTAATCTAGTCATAGTGTTTTTTGACCGATCTGGAAAAAGCTTCTTTCCTAAGTACCTGTGCTTCATATGTTGAACAAACTGAGGCTGGTCAGATAAAGAACTAGGCAGTCTGGTGAATCGTATTGTTTACGCAGGTTGTTCGCGAGTATGCAGATGTAGACCTTCATGCTCATTGTTCTGGCCTTCGAAGTTGTTTTTCCTGATTGCTTCCATTTAAGGTGGTTGCTTCTTTTAATTTTAGCTCGAATAATGGAGATGTACTTCTTTCAATGTTTAGTCCAGCTTGTTTCACTTTTGTTTCTGTATTGCAAGCTACTGAACTGTGGCTGCTGCTAGAGTGCCGAATAGCTTATTGCACATGTATCTGCTCATCTTTCATTGTATTCTATTTTCTGAACGTGGATTTGGTATTTTTGCTCGCTGGAGATACTAATGCAGGTAAGGCATAGTCAGTATCACCGTAACTCAGTCTAAGAAATAGGTTCGCTCAATGCAATTGAGCTTTAGTACTCCGTCACTTCCTTAATATAAGAGGTTACTACTGTTTCCTATCACTCTGGATGAACACAAAGAAAAGAGAGGGAGACAAGATTTTGGTGCAGTGTAAGTTACTGCTTTTCTTCATCTTTCCTTCTATTATTCTAGAGTACAACGAGGGTGAGGTGAGGTGATCGTGCCCCCCTACAAGGTCGTGCCATCCCATGATCTGGATCAAGTCGTGTGCCTCCTAAAATGCTGGATCAAGCTGCTACATCATGTGCTTATCCGGTTAACTAAAAACAGTAACTTGCTAAAACCCTGCTAACACTTATAACTGACGAAACTGACGGAAAGTGCAAAAACACCTAAAACAGCAAGCTATTCCAACAAACTCCCCCTAATCTAGTTGTTTGATTTGACATCAACCATGCCAATCTTCGCACGTAGTTTCAGGAACTTGGTACGGCCAAGAGGCTTGGTGAGAATGTCAGCAAGTTGCTCACCGGTGCGGACGTAGTCGACGGAGATCTTGCTGGCCTCGATGCACTTGCGGATGAAGTGAAAACGAAACTCGATGTACTTGCTCCGATCATGAAAGATAGGATTCTTGCACAGCTGGATCGCCGATTTGTTGTCGATGAGAATCGTCGTGGTGATGTAGCTCTTTTTCATCGGGTCTTCCGTCAAACGCTGAAGCCACACCACCTTGGCATGCCGCTATCGTCGCATCGAGCACTCAGCCTCGCAGGAGCTGAGTGCCACAATTTTCTGCTTCTGCCACGACCTGACCTAGGGTTGTCCCGCAAAGTCTTCCGCCGCCGCCGGTGCGTCCTCCGCGCCGCCACTCTAGGCCGCGATGGCCTTGTCTTCCGAGCCTGCGACTCTCCCCGCAACTCTGCCGAGCGCCACTTATGCCCCGCCGCCGGCTCTTTCGGCAGTTTCCGACTCGCCGCCGCCGTAGATTCCTCCAAGTACTGCCATGGCCGCCGCGCCTCCTACAACGGCGCCCGCCGCCAGCGATGCAGCTCCGGCGATCGGATCGTTTCCCCCAACAATCTACACCGACGTGGCATTGGTCGCCGCCTCTCTCGGTTAAGGCGCTGGCCAGGGACATGGGAACTTCCTAGCCTATCATAGGTACTATCCGGCCGGATACCCCGGGTACCCGATGATGAACTATCCTTCTCCGCCCATGGCGCCACCCTCTCTAGGGTTTGGCACGCCGGTGCCGACGACAGCGCTAGCGCTGCCCTACGGCTCTACTCCACCACCGCCGTCGGGCCCTGCTGCACCGCCCATGCAAGTGCCTCCGTTCAAGCAAGGTTTGCACCATCAACTGTTCCCAGCACATGGCCTGCCACCGGTTGTTACCATCGCCTCGTCGATCACCATTAGATTGACAAGCGAGAATTACCTAATCTGGCGTGCACAAGTCAGCCCGCTTCTTCGCGGTCATATGCTCATGGGATATGTTGATGGCTACCTTCCGTGCCCTAGTCCTCATGTTGTTGTTCCTCATGCCGGTGCCATGCATCATGCGCACAATCCGGCTCATCAACACTGGACTCAGCAGGACCAAGCTATTCTCTCTGGTTTTGTCTCCTCGATGACCGAAGGCGTCCTCGGCATGATCATGTTTTCGGGTACCTCTCGCGAGGCTTGGGAGACCCTAAGTGGAGCCTTCGCCTCCACCTCCATTGCTCGGTCCTCTGCGATTTGACATGAGATGGATTTTTGAAGAAAGGAAACAAGACCGTCAATGCTTATTTTCATCAGATAAAGGCCAAAGGCCCTCTCGGATTCCCTCACCATCATTGGCGAGCCCCTGCGCGATGCGGAGTTTGTCTCATACATACTTGCTGGACTTGATGAAGAGTATGATACACTTTACCAAGTGGTGACGAATCGTACCACTCCTATACCAATTCGTGACTTGTTCTCTCAACTTCAGGCTACAGAACAACGCAAATTGGCTCAGCGTCGCTCTAGTGGCTCCTCGCATTACCTTGCTGCAGCCCCTGCACCCGCAGCTGCCTATGGGACCGGTCGTGGTGGACCCCGGCCTTCCACACCACCCTTTCCATCCGCCAAGACCACACCTAGAGCCACCACGCCCAAGCAGAATGGTGGGCGTGCACCTGTTGTCTGTCAGTTGTGCGGGATTCCGCGTCATGTGGCCTCTTGGTGTTACAAGAGGTTCAACCGTGATTTTCTGGGACTTGGCAACGATGGTAGTAATACAGAGAAGCAACTTGCTATGGCGATGTCTGCCTCTCATCGCTCTCAGGGTGCTTCTCAGTCCGTAGACCTGGCGTGGTATGCGGACTCCGGTGCCACTCACCACATTACTAGTGAGCTGGACAATCTTACTCCGCGTGAGCCCTACCACGACACTAATCAGGTCCATACAGCTAATGGAACATGTATGCACATTCATAATGTTGGTCAAGCTATTTTATGCACTCCGTCTTCTAGGTCTCTAGCTCTAAATAATGTCCTTCATGTTCCTAAAGCCACTCGAAATTTGTTATCTATGAGTAAGCTTTCCCATGATAATAATGTGTTCATTGAACTTCATCCTCATAATCTTTTTGTAAAGGACCTGGACACGAGAGCACCCATCCTTAGAGGTCGTTGCAGTGGAGGTCTCTATGAGATTAAAGCACCTGTCATCAAGCAAGCCCTTTCCAGTGTCAAGGTGTCGCGTGATATGTGGCATCATCGTCTAGGACATCCAACTTTACAAGTAGTTGAACATGTTCTTTGTAATCATGAGTTACCATCTACACATGAGTCCAATAAAATTGAGTGTTTGTGATGCATGTCAGCAAGGGAAGAGCCATCAGTTGGCCTTTTCTTTGTCTACTCGTGTAACACAGTTTCCTTAGAGATTATTTATTCTGATGTGTGGGGTCCTGCCCAAACCTCTGTTAGTGGACATTGTTTTTATGTGAGTTTCTTTGATGCTTACAGTCGTTTCACTTGGCTCTATTTACTCAAACATAAATCTGATATCTATGATGTGTTTCTCCAGTTCCAAAAACATGTTGAACGTCTATTAAATCGCAAGATTATTCATGTACACAAATTGATTGGGGTGGGGAGTATGAGAAACTCCATCCTTTCTTTCACAACTTGGATGTCTTACATCGTGTCTTGTAATATCCCAGTATTTCAAGTAGGGTCAATAGTTCAGCATTTAGGCCGTGGGTTACAAAAATAGAGGAAACAGTTGTGTGCATTGCATTCATGCATAGAAAATCTGGGAAATTTTCGCGCTTTAAAGTAAAACTTGTCACAGTAACTGAAGTTTCACTTGACCTTGATGGAATTGAAGTAGATCATCAAGTCCAGTGCTATAAACCTCAATGTGACTTTGCTAAAACCTTGTTTTGGGTAGAGATGATTTGATCTAAGGGGTTAGATCAAATGGAACTAAAATCCACACAACAACACTTTAATCAATGATCAATTGCTTGATCTTATGAAAGATCATAACACGCTATTCTTTACCATAACATATGAACAACTATTCAATTGGAAATCAAGTAACAATAAATGAAGAAACTATTCTTCACTTATCTTTTACATGTCTTAAACTAATCTATGTTCCTACCATGAACCTCATGGTATTCATTCCACTTAATTCTTGGAAACATGACAAGGAGATCAACTCTAGAAGTATATATTCTTCTCTATTCCAAATTATTATACATCAAACCTATCGGAGAGAGAGTTCTATATTTATTATGCAAGCACTATAAACTTTGAGCATATGGATGTATTCAAATCAACATCTTTAGGAGGAACCCTAGGATATTATTCAAGACATTCCTAGAGAGAGAAACCATCTATGATAATTAGAGATATTGATGATCACATCATTCTCTATGGAGCCTAACCTTAGGTTAGTACTAAAGTCCTTCCCAAATGAGAGACCATTCATACCAATCCTAGCTTTATCTATTTAAGAACCAAGGACAATTCTTGAACTAAAGTTTTAGGATGTAAACCATTTCATCTTGGAGTGGTGAGATGACCAAATATCAAATGGAATAATACCATACCCATGAACTGATAAAGTAAGGAGGAGACTAATCCAACCAAGATAGCCAAGTGGAGTCTTAGCCTAGATACCTAAGGAAATAATTAGGAGTACACCATAAACTCTAGAGCCCATTCCTAGTATTACACTCAAGTTAGTAGAGCCACACTTGAATTTGTGAGAGAGATCTATTCATAGAACCAGATGAATATATCATCATTCCCTGTAAAGAACCCTAAGTAATTATCTCAGGCATTCTCCTGGGATATAAACTATTGAGACAACCATAACCATGTCCATTCAAGAAACTATAAAAGAAGTTCTATACCCTAGTTGATCAAGACAATACTTGATCTTGGAAATGAGAAAACGTAGTTCATGAGAGATACTTTAGGAAACCAAACCTTTGATCATTACAAATTGAGTAATGATCATATACTCTAAGAATTAGGAGTAGAAGCCATTGAGAATAAGATGCTCATGATAATGCCATGATCATGCTTTGGAGAAATAGAAGAATAAACCATAAGTTAAACCTTATACGATAAGTAGATATCATTTACCACATGAAATCATAGGAAGATCACTAGTAAGCAACCCTAGGCTTATATCTCAATCCTAACTTGTGAATCACTTGGTGATCATAAATAGAATCCTACCACATCTATATTCCACTTATTCCTCAATTAAAGAACATAAGAAAACCTTAGAGTCAAACTCTATACTTTATATGGTGAGAAACCATTCATCCTTATAACCAAAGTTAACTATAAAAAGAACCATAGCCACCCTAGTTAATTCAATGATAGATTAAAGATAATAATAGAAAACCACTGGTATAAGATAGAACCAATTCTCAGATCCTTAGTAACTAGAGGAGCACATGAAATATTAAGCAAGTAACCATTTTATCATGCATAGGGGAGATTAAACCTAGCCAATGCAATATGGTGTCATCTCATCTCTACAACCTAGAATTAAATCTCAACCATAATTTGTGTATCACTTGGGTGATCACAACTAAAACCTAAGCCACAATTAAGTTCCAACCCATGTGTCATTAGGAAAATAGCATTAGAACCCTAGAATTGCACATTAATTAAATCTTATGATTCAATTCTTGAACATAAGAAAAACCTCGTGCTACATTTTATAATTAAAGCCATATGTGTGGTGATCAACCATTTATCTTTGTAACCAAGATCAACCATGATGGAAACAATACCTACTTAGATACTTTCAAAGATAATGATAGTATTAACCTTAAAAGGGGGTTATAATAGAAATTATAAAACCCTAATACATTGGTGCTCACATAAAATCATATGTAAGTCATTCACTCCTCAAATAAGAAACCAAGACTTCATAATGATCTTTAAAATTGCTTTGAATAGAAAATATCCACCCTAAATAATTTAGAAGAGATTTATAACCAAGAAGAAAAATGAATTTCAAAGAACACATAAATTCATACCTAAATGACAATTTATAATAAAATTCATATTGGTACAAATAAAAGAAACATATATTAATATGAGCTCTGAACAACAAAACATTTTAATTGCCATTGTTATTAAGTCATAATTATAATATGTAAAAACATTTGTAAATAGAACTGAATTCAAATCTGAATTCAAAACAGAAATTACAAAACAGAAAATGAATAAAAGAAAGGAAGAGAAAATGGGCTCACCTGACTTACCTAGTCGGTCACCGAGCCCAGCAGTAGCCCACGAGGCAACCCAGCACCACGGCCCAGCCCAGCCCGTGTACCACTTCGTGCGGATAAGAGCGAGGAGGGCGTCGTCTTCGTCTTCGCCACCAGACGCACAGGAGAACGCCACGGCGACGACGAGCTCCACGTCCCGGCCACCATTGTGGACCGCGTGACCGTCGGCGACCACCCTCAAACCTATAAATACCTGGCCGAAGTCTCCCTCACTTATGTTCTTCTTTTTCCCCAATTTCTCAAACCCTATCCCGCTCAGACCTCGACCATCGCCGTCGATTGGGGAAGCCCCAGACGTCGCCATGACCACCATCGTCTCCGCCATGCTCGACTTGCTACTCCTGCAGAAGGAATCGAGCCGCCGCGCTCGGAAGCATCCGATTCGAGCCCACTTTGACTCACAGATGGTCCGGCCACCGTGACCATTACTTCGCCGTCCGACCGCCTCCGACCGCGCCGTCGAGCTCAACACAATCACGGTGAGCCCGCGCATCTCCTGAGCTTCCTATTGCATCAAATCGGCGACCGTAGCCTCCTAGCCTCGTGTGCCTGAATCCGCCGCCGCGGTACCTCGCCGGAGAGCATGCTCCGGTGACCAAACCGGAGCGACGCCACCACCAGTAGGTTTGTCTCGTCGCCCTCGTTCGATTGAGCACGCGCACGCCCCCGCGGGAACCCAGTAGCACCGGCGCCGTCCACGACTCGCCGCCGGTGGTGGCCATGGTTGCCACATCGATGCCACCGTGGCAGCCAACGTGGCTACAGCCCCACCAGTCAGCCTCTGCGGGTAGATCTAGCCAGGTAGGTTTAGTAGATTTAGTTTAAATTTAAATTTCATTAATTGCTGAAACTTTAAATGAATATAGAAAATTCATCTTAACTCAGAAAAATGAAAATAAGATATAAAAATTCTTATAAAAGTAAATTCTACCCAATAAAACTATAAAATGAAATTTTTATTTTTAATAAAAATTTAATTATTTAACCCTATTTATTTAAGTCTTTTCTTTTAATTCCAAATGCAACTAAAATTCAGAAATTTAGAAAACTTCTAAAATAAATAAAAACCAGTAAGTAAATAAGGAAAACATTAAAACTAATTTCCTTTACTAATAACTTATTAAATCCTTATTAGGAGGATTTAAAACCCTAATTAATAATTGTCTTAATTATTAATTCTTTAAAAATAATAAAATGCCAATATTATTTTATTTCAAAGTTACACCTCAACTATAATGAAGTTATTAACCTAAGAACTATATGGTAATTAGGAAACCCTAATTCCATATTGAATAAAGATTACAACCTCATAATTGTATGTGAAACCCAAAACCCTAATTCAATTAGAAACCCTAGCTCCACTATTTTATGTGAACCTTAAATGGTGTCTAAAACCTAAACCCCTAGCTTATAACATGTGATCATGTACTTTTTTTTCAATCATAGAATCATAATAGCAACTCAATGCTTATTCATAATCCCATAGGATCTAAAAAACCCTATCACTGAGAATTGAGTATTCCATGTATGCATACCCATATAACCAAGATGATCAAATGGGAACACCCAAGTCTAAACCCTAGTTCCTGTTCCCTAGGTCATTACCCTTAATTGGCCACCTTTAATATCAAACCAATTTGATCAACACTAATAGTAACCATGATTGATGTTTACCTTACATATCATACTCCACTAAACCCTACTAGTGTTGGATACTTATGAATCATCATACCTAGGAGCCAACTATTCATTACTTAATGGATCCAATAGCAAACCTTAGACAACCTCAACCTTAATTGAGATACTTCTTATTACCTGAGAAGTATGTTCTTCAAAAGTTATTCTTTTTAAGTAAATAAGGAGTAGCCATCAAACCAGCTTAATAGGGTCTATAAACCCTAGCCAGCTATCACCAGCAAGGTATACCAACCTTGATCGCAACTATTTATAATAAATTGCTCCAGATAATTAAGCTTAACTCAACCCTACAAGTTCTAGCTATTGATGAATCCAACATGGTTGGGATCCATCTAATCCTTACCCTAGAAACTAGTTGGAACCCATAGTAAACCATAGAACTTCACAACCCTAGTTATCATACTTGTTCTTTATTAAAGAACATGTTCTTCAAAAGTTATTCTTTTGAAGAATATAACAAGTAATCATTAACCATGCCATATAGTACTAAGACCAACCACTGTTCATTAGATGTTAGGATTATACCAAATCTTATTGTTGTGTACTAGTAATGATATTGTCATGATATATTGCATTAATTGTTTATGATACCAAGTAACCAACCCTTAATAAAAACCTTGTTTGTGAATCACTCTAAAAGTGCAACACACCCTGAACCAATCATTACAACTCACTAATCCTAAATCATCGGGGTTAGGTCACGCTTAGAGCGATTGCATCTCATACTTATGCATTATTGCATCCTTGCCAATCTTTCAAACATCGTCCTTACTGGACGATGATGCTATTTTAGAATTTGGAGTTATTGCGTATCGAAGACCTTGCCTGCATAATCTTGCAGAGAAGGCAAGTTCATCGCTTTCTCATGTCAATTTGAGTATTTTTTACCAAATTACTTGCAAAGTACTATACTTATCACTCTTGCATGAAAAGTGTAATATCCCAGGTATTGGGGTTACAAAAATAGAGTAAACAGATGTGTGCATTGCATTCATGCATAGAAAATCTGGGGAATTTTCGCGCTTTAAAGTAAAACAGTCACAGGGACTGAAGTTTCACTTGACCTTGGTGGAATTGAAGTAGCTCATCAAGTCAAGCGCTATAAACTTCAATGTGACTTTGTTAAAACCTTGTTTTGGGTAGAGATGATTTGATCTAAGGGGTTAGATCAAATGGAATTAAAACCAACACAAGAACATATGAATCAAGGAACAATTACTTGGATCTTATTAAAGATCATAACATTGAATTCCTTGCCATAACCTATGAACATCAATCTATTTGGAAATCAAGTAACAATAATTGGAGAAACTATTCTTCACTTATCTTCTCCATGTCTTAAACTAACCCATGCACTTATCATAAACCCTATGATACCCATTATACTTCAATCTTGGAAACAAGACAAAGAGATCCAACTAAGAAATATATATCCTTCTCTATTCCATGTTAATATACATCAAACCTAGAGAGGTGAGAGTTCTACTATAATTATTAGAGAAGCAATAACTAACCTTGAGCTAAGCCTTGGATATGCATCTATATATTCAAATCATTATCTTTGAGAGAAACCCTAGAATAACTATTCATTTATGAGGGAGCTCAAGCTAAGGTGTTACATTCAAGAAAGTTAAGCCAACACTTGAATGTGAGGGAGAAAACTATCCATATACCCAGATGATAATATCAACATTGTTTAAGTAGAACCCTAACAGAATATTTCAGGCATTCTCCTGGGATAAAATCTATTGAGACAACCATAGCCATGACCACCCAAGAAACTATAAGAGAGATATTATACCCTAGTTGATCAAGACAATACTTGATCATGGAAGTGAGAAACCTATTTAATGAGAGATACACCAGGAATCCAAACATTGATCATTATAAATTGAGTGATGATCATAAACCCTAAGAACTTGAGGTAATGATATTAAGAACAAGTTGATTATGCCTAATCCATGATCATGCTCTTGAGGTATGTGTGGGTAAGTAAATCTTAATAAGATTAGTAGATACCATTCACCACATGAAATCATAGGGAGATCAATAATAAGCAACCCTAGGCTTAGATCCCAACCTTAACTTGTGAACCACTTGGTGATCACAGGTATAATTCTACCACATTTACATTCCACCTATTCTTCACTTAAGAACCACATGAAAACCTCTAGAGTCAAACTCTATACTTTATATGATGAGAAACCTTCCATCCATATGACCAAAGTTAACTATAAAAAGAATTATTACCAATGTAGTTACTTCAATGATAAATTGGGGATAATAATAGAAGTTAATTGGTAGAAGATAAAACCAATTCTCAAATCCTTAGTAATTAGGGAAGCACAGGAAATGTTAAGTAAGTACCACCTTATCATGGTTAGGGGAGATTAAACCCTAGCACATGCAATATGGTGTCATCCCATCTCTATAACCTAGAATTAAATCTCAACCCTAGTTTGTGTATCACTTGGGTGATCACAAATAAAACCTAAACCACAATTAAGATTCAACCCATGTGTCATTAGGTAATAGCATTTGAACCCTAGATTTGCACATCAAATAAATCTTCTGCTTCAATTATTAAACATAAGAAACACCTAATGCTCAAATGCCATAATTCAAACACATGTGTGGTTATGAAACACTTATCCACCACTTATCCTTATAATTAATATCAAATCATGATTGAATCAATACTTATATCCGATACTTTCAAGGATAAGGTCAATATTAATCTCAGAAGGGGGTTAAAATAGAAACTATTAAACCCTAATAAGTTGGGCACACATAAATTATATGTAAGTCATCTCCTCTTAAACAGAAACCAAGCCTTATGAACAACCCCTAAACTACCTTGAGTTAAAAAGTACCAAAACCTAACAATACAAACAGATGGATACAAAAGATGAAAATAACATTTAAAATGGGGATATAACATCACATAACATCATGCCTAATGGCTATTTTGAATCATCCATTAGTACGTAATATAATCCAATGTGAAATACTTGTTTCAAACAGAATAATGATGTGATAGTCATCACACAACATCAAAATGGAATTAACATATAAAACACCTGCAAATAAAACAGAATTCAAATATGAATTCAAATGAGCAAATTAAAAACAGAAAATAAAAATAGAAAGGAGAAAAAGAGAAGAAGCTTACCAGACCTTACCTGCCGCCGTAGCCCACCAGAAGCCCAAATTTCTCAGCCCAGCATGGCCCAGACCAGCCCACCATACCCCTTCGTGAAAATTAACGAGGAGGAGTTCATCCTCATCCTCCCCGTGAGCTGGAGGGCAGCACGACGCCGTGATCGCCTTCTCCCTCGCGCTGGCGCCCTCTCCTCGACCGAATCCGTGACGAGGCACGCACCCAGGCGCCGTATAAAAGCCTGGACGAACCCTAGTCGCCCTCTTCTTTCTCGCGGTCTTAATTTCTCTCCACACCGAAACCCTGGCTCCGCCAGTCGCCATTACCGCCGGCGATAGAAGCCTCTCCGAGCCAAGGCGAGCCCACCGACGTGATCACCGTCCTCGACTTGCTACGCCCACGGGAGGAATCGAGCCGCCGTGCCCGAGATCGACGCCGACGACCTCATACTCTCCGGCGTCGGCATCAACCAATTCCGGCGAACCTGGCCGTCTCCGGCCAAGCCGTCAAGCCCGGCGTGCTCCTGGTGAGCTCCTGTACCTCACAGCATCCCTAGCTCGCTCAATCATGCGCTGTAGTGGCGTCACACCCTTCACCCGCGAGCACCGCCGCTCGGTCTCGCCGTCGACGCTTACTCCGGCGACCATTTAGGAGCGGAGCTAGTATCATTGTGTTCACCGCGGCGAGCTGAACCTAGTGGTGTGTTTATCTCGTCCGCGGGAGCCCTGGAGCGGCGGCGCCGTTGCCGTCGGATCGCCGGCAGTGAGCCCCGAGCCACTCCTTCGATTTGACTTGGTCCACGTCTGCGTGGAAGCCAACGTGGATCCCTGGCCCACCAGTCAGTCACTGGGTATAGGCTAGTCCGGGTACATTTAGTTAAATCGTTTGTTTTAATTTAAATTCCTAATTACTGAAACTTTGCAGATTTATAGAAAATTCGTTATAACTCAGAAAAAGATAAATAAGATATCAAAATTCTTATTAAGATAAGCTCTATCCAATAAAAATATAAAATGAAATTTTTATTTTTAATAAAAATTCAATTATTTAATAATTGTTATTTAAGCCTTTAATTTTAAATTCTAAATACAATTAAAAATTCAGAAATTAAGAAACCAATTATAAATTAAATAAAACCAATAAGCAAATAAAGAAAACATGAAAACTAATTTTCTTTATTTTGCAATCCTATTAAATCATTATTAGGAAAATTTAAACCCTAATTAATAATTACCCTAATTAGTAAATTATTTAAAAATAATAAAAAGCCAAATTAAATATTAATTTTATTTCAAAGTTATTAATAACTTCAACTTTAACATGAAGTTATTAATCATAGAATTAAATTGTAGATAGCAAAACCTAAATTCCACTTGGAATGATATTACAACCCCTATCATTTCATGTGACTCCTAAAACCCTAATGCCATTTAGCATTTAGTTCCATTATTACATGTGAACCCTAAATTGCCTCTAAACCTAAACCCTAGGTTAGAGCATGTGATCATGGTACCTTCTGTCAAAGCATGGAACCATAGTAACAACTAAATACTTGTCTTGGCCACATAAAATGTAGAAGACCTAGCACTAATATATGGGTATCCCATGTGTTCATTTTCATCAGACCTAAATAATCAAGTAGAGTCAACTAAGTGTAAACCCTAGATCCTATTACCAAAACCATCATCATGATTTATCCATGCTTAGCATCACACCATTGTGATGAACTCCAATAGCAACCATGCTAATATTGACATCACATTCCATACACACTAAACCCTATTAGTGTGAGATAATTAGTAAACATCCTACTTAGGAAACCACCATTCCTTACTTAGTGAATCCAATAGCAAACCCTAGACAACCTCAACCCTAATTGCAATACTTCTTAATACTTAAGAAGTATGTTCTTCAAAAGTTATTCTTTTGAAGTAAACAGAGAGTCATCATCAACCCTGCCTAACAGGACTTATAAATCCTAGCTATCTATTACCACTAAGATATATCCCCATGATAGCAACCAATAATTGCGTAAGATGCTTATGCTTCACTAAAACCTTACAAGCCCTAATTATTGATGAATCCAACTTGGTTGTGATCCATCTACTTCTTACTCCAGAAACCAATTAGAACCATAGAAAACCAGAGAACCCCACAAACCTAATTATCATACTTGTTCTTCATTAAAGGACATGTTCTTCAAAAGTTATTCTTTTGAATTATATAATAAGTAATCATCAACCATGCATTATAGGGCTTAAAATTGACAATTGTTCTTTACTTATTATACAATTACTATTCCTGGATGTGTATGATTGTTACTATGCATTTTACCACTTGCTTATGATTCTAAAACTACACAACCCTGAATAAGAACCTTGTTTGTGAATCACTCTAAAAGTGCAACACATCCTGAACTAATCATTACCACCCACTAATCCTAAATCATCGGGGTTAGATCACGCTTAGAGCGATTGCATCTCATACTTATGCATTATTGCATCATTGCCAATCTTTTAAACATCGTCCTTACCGGACGATGATGCTATTTCAGAATTTGGAGTTATTGCGTATCGAAGACCTTGCCCGCATAATCTTGCGGTCAAGAAAGGCAAGTTCATCGCTTGCTCATGTCATTTGAGTATCTTTATCAAATTACTTGCAAAGTACTATGATTATCACTATTGCATAAAAATCAAAACCACTATTTTCATAACTATGAATATGACTATGTGGTGGGCGGAACCATGGATTGTGTTGATATGGTGGAGGTTCCATTGCAAGGGTTTATATCCATCTAGGATTAAACAACAAATGTCGTCCAGTGATTCTTGTGCCGTAATACCCGTGTTAACCATAAGATCTGGAGTGGGATGGAGTAGTCAAAAGTGTTTCCACCTCTCGTTCATCAACGGATGCTCATTACTGGGTGCACATGATCTTGCGAGACATGATGCAGGGGTGGGAACCCGTAGAAGTCCCAACGGTAATGAGGTCTATGATGGGTTGCAGCTGCCGGCGTAGGAATGTATGGTAGAGCCCTGCATTGTCGTCGTGGTCGGGGTCCACCCTGAAATCTATGGGAATAATGGGACCGGCGTGGACCCAGGGTCGGAGTCTGCAACAAAGGGTGGGTGTTCGAGGTAGCGGAGGAACATGATTGGCTAGACCTTATACCGGGCCTCACACCAAAGGAAGTGTGGACGGGTCATTCCCGGTTGGCACCAAGGTTAAGATCTCTTATGGGTAAAGCAACACACCTCTGCAGAGTGTAAAGAACCGTGACTCCGTCACTCCCCGTTCCGGGATATGGAACTGCGAACGCGGCCGGAAAGGAGCTCCATGAAGTTCTAGTAAACCGGTGAAGGCCGACGGACATAGTTCTTCCGAATAAAAGCAACCTTTTGAAGAAATGGTTATGAAAACTTGCATTGGTATTAGACTTTCTGGTCTAATGCTCGTAGCTAGTGCATTAAACACCTCTTTCCTATAATGAACTTGTTGAGTACGCTCGTACTCATCCCACTCTTAAATCCCCTGCTTAGATATGGAGGCATCGAAGGAGGATCTACGAGTGCAACTCGAAGACCGAGAAGTCAACAACTACTTCAAGAGACGAGGACCTCGTCGGAGGAGTCAAATACCACATCCGAGCAAGGAGAAAACCTAGTTTAGCCATAGAAGGGAACTAGCTTCCTAAACCTAGCTCCTATTTAGCTAGAATCTATTCTTAGCCTCTCGTAGATAGTGCAATACTCTACAAATAGAGTTCGTGATAAGACTAGTCTACGAGTCGTTCTTCCGGGAGTTTATTTGCGGTTTTACCTCATTGTAAAGTAGGAGGTCTGTGATGATCTTATGTAACGGAGTCCGTATGTAATTCTATAGACATGCCTTGGACCCGCATATGTTTCCGTTGTACCACTCGAGCGATATAATACCCGTGGAACTGTGTTTCATTGGTGTTATATCAGACTTGCATACTACACCATGCAGTGGTATGCCGGGTCACCACAGTTGGTATCAGAGCAAATGCTTTGACCTTAGGATTAAAACCCTTTAAAGGAGACCTATAGGATTGGTAGTGTCTATAGGAAGTTGTCTTAGCCAAACCAAATAATCTTATGACTTGAGATGGATATTCACTTGAGAATAATCCTGACACACTTGAGTCAAACTTTCCTACCTAACTTTCCTAAGCAAAGTTAGTTAGCTAATTCCAAACATGTAAAACATCATTAAATCCTTATAATAATAGATGAGTAGACCATAGTTGGTATACAATACATGGTAGTCCAAAGAGAGGATACAACCATAAGGAATATATCCTAGTGGAAGATGTGTACCAACATATGTTATGATTAAGTAAGAGTTATCCAGACTGGTAATAGGAGTCATATCAATTGACAAAGATAATTAAGATATCCTAATAGAAGATGTAGACCCAGATAAGTAATGAGTAAGTAAAATTATCTAGACATGTGAAACAACTGATAGTAAGTGATAACTATGAGTCATATGAGGTAGTATAGACCATGATGAGTCAATCATGGGAGATAAGGAAGAGAGATATGAATAAAATATGATTACTTACATGGTAGAGTTGTTAATCATATATGATTCACCTGAGAATCATTATGTGATGGAATAGAACATGATAAGTATTTTGGAGGAGGACAATAAGAAACCAAGTGCTAAACAATAGTGCAAGAATTATGTCCCAAAAACCATGGGAACTGTGTCAAGAACATTAGGTCCATAGCCTTACGATACAATAACTTGGAAGTATGGGAGCTATATTCCAATAGTTATGTGTATAGAATAGTGATGTTAGAACCAGACATATCATTGAAGTAGTCCTCAACAAAATGGAAGCTAAGTTAGAAGTTCCAAAGGAAATTAGGTTAACCTTAACTATCCTAGACCACTTTGTTTCAAGTTTATCTCATTGCAAATGTGCAATTAAGGTAAAGGTTGAGACAAATAGTAGAATTCCCTATATTCGTGCTAAGTATCACGAAATAAACCTATCTTATGTGGTGTTCTATACTACACATCAGAGCCTGATGTTTAGAGATGTCTTACTCAACAATCATATTCAGGCTTATGATGATGTGTATTATAAGCATAAAGCTGAATCTTCTTGGATTTTATTGGATCTTCATTGTTTGACTAGATCCATACATGAAGTTAGACTTTGATATGCAAATGCATGTTGCTATATCAAGTTCTTACTTAATACTATAGATCTAGAGGGTAATGGTATTCGTGTGAGGAAGTGACGAATTCTGAAGATTCTGAAGACAAGATGAAGGTTCATCAGAAAAAGGAAGTAAAGTTGTGGGAAGTAACCACAATACTCTGAAGGAAGTACAAGCAAAAACTCATGCTTACCTCAACAGAGGAGTACTTTTGTACGAAAGAAGCATGAAGGTGAGAAATATAATGATTATGGTGAAGCTGAAGCTGATCCATAGTCAACATAGAAGAGGGAATGCATGGGAAATCACTTAGGATACTATAATCATAGTGTCAGCTAGTGGTTTTCTTGCAAAATAAACCCTGAATGAAGGAAGGTGATATATGAAATCATAGCAGGTATAAGAAGACCATAGTTGATATCAGAAGACCACAATTGGTATAGGATCAATACTGCGAGATAAAGCAGAAGATGACTCGTCCAGTAGATCGGAACCTATAATAGAATCCATTCTTTTAGATATCAAATAGCCACAGTTGGTATAATAACCACAGCCGGTATCAGTTGGTAATACAAATAGTCCACGATTTAATTATTTGTAACAAAAGTTTGTGAACAAATAAAAATCTTGTCAGCCAAATAGCTAGATCTATAATCATTTAGTGGAAGGATTCACATTGGATGTCCACAATTAAGTGGATACACCACAAAGATTCTTCGCAAAACCTTAGAGGAATATAAATCATAAACAAGACCTATACCAATATTCTAATCATCAGTCCAATAGTTGGAAGAAAAGAAGTTGAAGACCATAAGAAAACTCTAAGGGGTAGAGTAAAGATTGAGTTGGATGTACAGTAACTCAATACTTTAAGCTATATAGAAGCAGAAGGTCTGAACTGAGAGGAAGTTCGATCTTATTTTCATAAGATTGTTGAACACTACTTTCGAAGTATGTCGGACTGAAGCCGAGGTTATACCTCGAGGAAGTAAGAAGTGGACTATAACTTGAGAAAGTAAGTAATATTTACTCAGAAGTACGATAGCTCAAGTCAGCTAAGTTTAATGAAGTTGGACGAAGAAGATACTGTAGCCCAAATGCAGCTCGAGAAGGCCAAATACTGAAGAAGATTGACCATACCAAAACTAAATATTAATTGAAAGATTCCTTTCATGGAACCTAAATAACCCAAAATAGTTATAGATGTCAACTATAAACCATGATTGGATGGACTAAATGAGTCTAATCCATTCTTAGAGGAATAATCCAGCATAAGTACCTTACTTAGTACCATTATTGCAGCTTTGGTAGTAAGGGAAAACAAAGACCTATTTACCAATTAGGAGTAGGTTATCAAATTAGTCTTCAGTTAAGACTAGCAACAACAGAAGAAGTCAACAGAAACATATAGAGTTGAAAGAAATCAAATAATTAAAGTTAGAAGCCATGGCGCAGAGACAAGTATTATTAGATTCCAGAAAAAAAATCATAGAACTGGAGTAAGAAATTAATGTTCAGAGACATACACTAATGGATTCCAGGAAGAATCTGGACAAGGGATATATTCAATGATATCCAGTAAGATCAATATGGAGTTCGAGAAAAGAAGTAGTCTGCACAAGTCAGGTCCACACTCCGAAACGTAAGAGAGTTCAAACTTCGAGGACGAAGTTTAGTTTAAGGGGTAGAGACTGTAATATCCCAGGTATTGGGGTTACAAAAATAGAGTACACAGATGTGTGCATTGCATTCATGCATAGAAAATCTGGGGAATTTTCGCGCTTTAAAGTAAAACAGTCACATGGACTGAAGTTTCACTTGACCTTGGTGGAATTGAAGTAGCTCATCAAGTCAAGCGCTATAAACTTCAATGTGACTTTGTTCAAACCTTGTTTTGGGTAGAGATGATTTGATCTAAGGGGTTAGATCAAATGGAATTAAAACCAACACAAGAACATATGAATCAAGGAACAATTACTGGAGCTTATTAAAGATCATAACATTGAATTCCTTGCCATAACCTATGAACATCAATCTATTTGGAAATCAAGTAACAATAATTGGAGAAACTATTCTTCACTTATCTTCTCCATGTCTTAAACTAACCCATGCACTTATCATAAACCCTATGATACCCATTATACTTCAATCTTGGAAACAAGACAAAGAGATCCAACTAAGAAATATATATCCTTCTCTATTCCATGTTAATATACATCAAACCTAGAGAGGTGAGAGTTCTACTATAATTATTAGAGAAGCAATAACTAACCTTGAGCTAAGCCTTGGATATGCATCTATATATTCAAATCATTATCTTTGAGAGAAACCCTAGAATAACTATTCATTTATGAGGGAGCTCAAGCTAAGGTGTTACATTCAAGAAAGTTAAGCCAACACTTGAATGTGAGGGAGAAAACTATCCATATACCCAGATGATAATATCAACATTGTTTAAGTAGAACCCTGACAGAATATCTCAGGCATTCTCCTGGGATAAAATCTATTGAGACAACCATAGCCATGACCACCCAAGAAACTATAAGAGAGATATTATACCCTAGTTGATCAAGACAATACTTGATCATGGAAGTGAGAAACCTATTTAATGAGAGATACACCAGGAATCCAAACATTGATCATTATAAATTGAGTGATGATCATAAACCCTAAGAACTTGAGGTAATGATATTAAGAACAAGTTGATTATGCCTAATCCATGATCATGCTCTTGAGGTATGTGTGGGTAAGTAAATCTTAATAAGATTAGTAGATACCATTCACCACATGAAATCATAGGGAGATCAATAATAAGCAACCCTAGGCTTAGATCCCAACCTTAACTTGTGAACCACTTGGTGATCACAGGTATAATTCTACCACATTTACATTCCACCTATTCTTCACTTAAGAACCACATGAAAACCTCTAGAGTCAAACTCTATACTTTATATGATGAGAAACCTTCCATCCATATGACCAAAGTTAACTATAAAAAGAATTATTACCAATGTAGTTACTTCAATGATAAATTGGGGATAATAATAGAAGTTAATTGGTAGAAGATAAAACCAATTCTCAAATCCTTAGTAATTAGGGAAGCACAGGAAATGTTAAGTAAGTACCACCTTATCATGGTTAGGGGAGATTAAACCCTAGCACATGCAATATGGTGTCATCCCATCTCTATAACCTAGAATTAAATCTCAACCCTAGTTTGTGTATCACTTGGGTGATCACAAATAAAACCTAAACCAAAATTAAGATTCAACCCATGTGTCATTAGGTAATAGCATTTGAACCCTAGATTTGCACATCAAATAAATCTTCTGCTTCAATTATTAAACATAAGAAACACCTAATGCTCAAATGCCATAATTCAAACACATGTGTGGTGATGAAACACTTATCCACCACTTATCCTTATAATTAATATCAAATCATGATTGAATCAATACTTATATCCGATACTTTCAAGGATAAGGTCAATATTAATCTCAGAAGGGGGTTAAAATAGAAACTATTAAACCCTAATAAGTTGGGCACACATAAATTATATGTAAGTCATCTCCTCTTAAACAGAAACCAAGCCTTATGAAAAACCCCTAAACTACCTTGAGTTAAAAGTACCAAAACCTAACAATACAAACAGATGGATACAAAAGATGAAAATAACATTTAAAATGGGGATATAACATCACATAACATCATGCCTAATGGCTATTTTGAATCATCCATTAGTATGTAATATAATCCAATGTGAAATACTTGTTCCAAACAGAATAATGATGTGATAGTCATCACACAACATCAAAATGGAATTAACATATAAAACACCTGCAAATAAAACAGAATTCAAATATGAATTCAAATGAGAAAATTAAAAACATAAAATAAAAATAGAAAGGAGAAAAAGAGAAGAAGCTTACCAGACCTTACCTGCCGCCGCAGCCCACCAGAAGCCCAAATTTCTCAGCCTAGTGATACGTCTCCGACGTATCGATAATTTCTTATGTTCCATGCTACATTATTGATGATATCTACATGTTTTATACACATTATATGTCGTATTTATGCATTTTCCGGCACTAACCTATTAACAAGATGCCGAAGAGCCAGTTGCTATTTTCTCGCTGTTTTTGGTTTCAGAAATCCTAGTAAAGAAATATTCTCGGAATTGGACGAAATCAACGCCCGGGGTCCTATTTTGCCACGAAGCTTCCAGAAGACCGAGGGAGAGTTGAGCCGGGGCCACGAGGTGGCGACACACCGGGCGGCGCGGCCCGGGCCCCGGCCGCGCCGGCCTGTGGTGTGGGCCCCTCGTGCCGCCTCTTTACCTGCCCTTCCGCCTACTTAAAGCCTCCGTCACGAAACCCCCGGTACCGAGAGCCACGATACGGAAAACCTTGCGAGACGCCGCCGCCGCCAATCCCATCTCGGGGGATTCTGGAGATCTCCTCCGGCACCCTGCCGGAGAGGGGATTCATCTCCCGGAGGACTCTTCACCGCCATGGTCGCCTCCGGAGTGATGAGTGAGTAGTTCACCCCTGGACTATGGGTCCATAGCAGTAGCTAGATGGTTGTCTTCTCCTCATTGTGCTTCATTGTTGGATCTTGTGAGCTGCCTAACATGATCAAGATCATCTATCTATAATACTATATGTTGTGTTTGTCGGGATCCGATGGATAGAGAATACTATGTTATGTTAATTATCAAGTTATTACCTATGTGTTGTTTATGATCTTGCATGCTCTCCGTTATTAGTAGAGGCTCGGCCAAGTTTTTGCTCTTAACTCCAAGAGGGAGTATTTATGCTCGATAGTGGGTTCATGCCTCCATTGAATGCGGGACGGTGACGGAAAGTTCTAAGGTTGTGGATGTCTTGTTGCCACTAGGGATAAAACATTGATGCTATGTCTAAGGATGTAGTTATTGATTACATTACGCACCATACTTAATGCAATTGTCCGTTGTTTTGCAACTTAATGCTGGAAGGGGTTCGGATGATAACTCTGAAGGTGGACTTTTTAGGCATAGATGCATGCTTGGATAGCGGTCTATGTACTTTGTCGTAATGCCCAATTAAATCTCACTATATTTATCATATCATGTATGTGCATTGTTATGCCCTCTCTATTTGTCAATTGCCCGACTGTAATTTGTTCACCCAACATGCTTTTATCTTATGGGAGAGACACCTCTAGTGAGCTGTGGACCCCGGTCCTATTCTTTACATCGCATACAATCTCATTGCAATACTTGTTTTACTTGTTTTTACGCAAACAATCATCTTCCACACAATACGGTTAATCCTTTGTTATAGCAAGCCGGTGAGATTGACAACATCAACTGTTTCGTTGGGGCAAAGTACTTTGGTTGTGTTGTGCGGGTTCCACGTTGGCGCCGGAATCCCTGGTGTTGCGCCGCATTACATTCCGCCACCATCAACCTTCAACGTGCTTCTTGGCTCCTCCTGGTTCGATAAACCTTGGTTTCTTTCTGAGGGAAAACTTGCTACTGTCTGCATCACACCTTCCTCTTGGGGTTCCCAACGGACGTGTGTCAACTGCACGCATCACCCAGCATGGCCCAGACCAGCCCACCATACCCCTTCGTGAAAATTAACGAGGAGGAGTTCATCCTCATCCTCCCCGTGAGCTGGAGGGCAGCACGACGCCGTGATCGCCTTCTCCCTCGCGCTGGCGCCCTCTCCTCGACCGAATCCGTGACGAGGCACGCACCCAGGCGCCGTATAAAAGCCTGGACGAACCCTAGTCGCCCTCTTCTTTCTCGCGGTCCCAATTTCCCTCCACACCGAAACCCTGGCTCCGCCAGTCGCCATTACCGCCGGCGATAGAAGCCTCTCCGAGCCAAGGCGAGCCCACCGACGTGATCACCATCCTCGACTTGCTACGCCCACGGGAGGAATCGAGCCGCCGTGCCCGAGATCGACGCCGACGACCTCATCCTCTCCGGCGTCGGCATCAACCAATTCCGGCGAACCTGGCCGTCTCTGGCCAAGCCGTCAAGCCCGGCGTGCTCCCGGTGAGCTCCTGTACCTCACAGCATCCCTAGCTCGCTCAATCATGCGCTGTAGTGGCATCACACCCTTCAACTGCGAGCACCGCCGCTCGGTCTCGCCGTCGACGCTTACTCCGGCGACCATTTAGGAGCGGAGCTAGTATCATTGTGTTCACCGCGGCGAGCTGAACCTAGTGGTGTGTTTATCTCGTCTGCGGGAGCCCTGGAGCAGCGGCGCCGTTGCCGTCGGATCGCCGGCAGTGAGCCTCGAGCCACTCCTTCGATTTGACTTGGTCCACGTCTGCGTGGCAGCCAACGTGGATCCCTGGCCCACCAGTCAGTCACTGGGTATAGGCTAGTCCGGGTACATTTAGTTAAATCGTTTGTTTTAATTTAAATTCCTAATTACTGAAACTTTGCAGATTTATAGAAAATTCGTTATAACTCAGAAAAAGATAAATAAGATATCAAAATTCTTATTAAGATAAGCTCTATCCAATAAAAATATAAAATGAAATTTTTATTTTTAATAAAAATTCAATTATTTAATAATTGTTATTTAAGCCTTTAATTTTAAATTCTAAATACAATTAAAAATTCAGAAATTAAGAAACCAATTATAAATTAAATAAAACCAATAAGCAAATAAAGAAAACATGAAAACTAATTTTCTTTATTTTGCAATCCTATTAAATCATTATTAGGAAAATGTAAACCCTAATTAATAATTACCCATTAGTAAATTATTTAAAAATAATAAAAAGCCAAATTAAATATTAATTTTATTTCAAAGTTATTAATAACTTCAACTTTAACATGAAGTTATTAATCATAGAATTAAATTGTAGATAGCAAAACCTAAATTCCACTTGGAATGATATTACAACCCTATCATTTCATGTGACTCCTAAAACCCTAATGCCATTTAGCATTTAGTTCCATTATTACATGTGAACCCTAAATTGCCTCTAAACCTAAACCCTAGGTTAGAGCATGTGATCATGGTACCTTCTGTCAAAGCATGGAACCATAGTAACAACTAAATACTTGTCTTGGACACATAAAATGTAGAAGACCTAGCACTAATATATGGGTATCCCATGTGTTCATTTTCATCAGACCTAAATAATCAAGTAGAGTCAACTAAGTGTAAACCCTAGATCCTATTACCAAAACCATCATCATGATTTATCCATGCTTAGCATCACACCATTGTGATGAACTCCAATAGCAACCATGCTAATATTGACATCACATTCCATACACACTAAACCCTATTAGTGTGAGATAATTAGTAAACATCCTACTTAGGAAACCACCATTCCTTACTTAGTGAATCCAATAGCAAACCCTAGACAACCTCAACCCTAATTGCAATACTTCTTAATACTTAAGAAGTATGTTCTTCAAAAGTTATTCTTTTGAAGTAAACGAGAGTCATCATCAACCCTGCCTAACAGGACTTATAAATCCTAGCTATCTATTACCACTAAGATATATCCCCATGATAGCAACCAATAATTGCGTAAGATGCTTATGCTTCACTAAAACCTTACAAGCCCTAATTATTGATGAATCCAACTTGGTTGTGATCCATCTACTTCTTACTCCAGAAACCAATTAGAACCATAGAAAACCGAGAGAACCCCACAAACCTAATTATCATACTTGTTCTTCATTAAAGGACATGTTCTTCAAAAGTTATTCTTTTGAATTATATAATAAGTAATCATCAACCATGCATTATAGGGCTTAAAATTGATAATTGTTCTTTACTTATTATACAATTACTATTCCTGGATGTGTATTATTGTTACTATGCATTTTACCACTTGCTTATGATTCTAAAACTACACAACCCTGAATAAGAACCTTGTTTGTGAATCACTCTAAAAGTGCAACACATCCTGAACTAATCATTACCACCCACTAATCCTAAATCATCGGGGTTAGATCACGCTTAGAGCGATTGCATCTCATACTTATGCATTATTGCATCATTGCCAATCTTTTAAACATCGTCCTTACCGGACGATGATGCTATTTCAGAATTTGGAGTTATTGCGTATCGAAGACCTTGCCTGCATAATCTTGCAGTCAAGAAAGGCAAGTTCATCGCTTGCTCATGTCATTTGAGTATCTTTATCAAATTACTTGCAAAGTACTATGATTATCACTATTGCATAAAAATCAAAACCACTATTTTCATAACTATGAATATGACTATGTGGTGGGAATTGGAACCATGGATTGTGTTGATATGGTGGAGGTTCCATTGCAAGGGTTTATATCCATCTAGGATTAAACAACAAATGTCGTCCAGTGATTCTTGTGCCGTAATACCCGTGTTAACCATAAGATCCGGAGTGGGACGGAGTAGTCAAAAGTGTTTCCACCTCTCGTTCATCAACGGATGCTCATTACTCGGGTGCACATGATCTTGCGAGACATGATGCAGGGGTGGGAACCCGTAGAAGTCCCAACGGTAATGAGGTCTATGATGGGTTGCAGCTGCTGGCGTAGGAATGTATGGTAGAGCCCCGCATTGTCGTCGTGGTCGGGGTCCACCCCGAAATCTATGGGAATAATGGGACCGGCGTGGACCCGGGGTCGGAGTCCGCAACAAAGGGTGGGTGTTCGAGGTAGCGGAGGAACATGATTGGCTAGACCTTATACCGGGCCTCACACCAAAGGAAGTGTGGACGGGTCATTCCTGAGTTGGCACCAAGGTTAAGATCTCTTATGGGTAAAGCAACACACCTCCGCGAGTGTAAAGAACCGTGACCTGTCACTCCCTGTTCGGGATATGGAAGCTGCGAACGCGGCCGGAAAGGAGCTCCATGAAGTTCTAGTAAACCGGTGAAGGCTGACGGACATAGTTCTTCTGAATAAAAGCAACCTTTTGAAGAAATGGTTATGAAAACTTGCACTGGTATTAGACTTTCTGGTCTAATGCTGTAGCTAGTGCATTAAACACCTCTTTCCTATAATGAACTTGTTGAGTACGCTCGTACTCATCCAACTCTTAAATCCCCTGCTTAGATATGGAGGCATCGAAGGAGGATCTACAGTGCAACTCGAAGACCGAGAAGTCAACAACTACTTCAAGAGACAGGACCCTGTCAGAGGAGTCAAATACCACATCCAGCAAGGAGAAAACCTAGTTTAGCCATAGAAGGGAACTAGCTTCCTAAACCTAGCTCCTATTTAGCTAGAATCTATTCTTAGCCTCTGTAGATAGTGCAATACTCTACAAATAGAGTTCGTGATAAGACTAGTCTACGAGTCGTTCTTCTGGAGTTTATTTGCAGTTTTACCTCATTGTAAAGTAGGAGGCTGTGATGATCTTATGTAGAAGAGTCTGTATGTAATTCTATAGACATGCCTTGGACCCGCATATGTTTCTGTTGTACCACTCTGAGCGATATAATACCCGTGGAACTGTGTTTCATTGGTTTTATATCAGACTTGCATACTACACCATGCAGTGGTATGCCGGGTCACCACAAAAAGCAAAAATGCTACTTTCATAATTATGAATATGACTATGTGGTGGACAATGGAACCATGGTATGAGTATGATTGAGGTTCCATTGCAAGGGTTTGTATCCATCTAGGATTAAACAAAAAATGTCGTCCAGTGATTCTTGTGTCGTAAGACTCGTGTTAACCATAAGATCTGGAGTGGGACGGAGTAGTCAATTGTACTTGTTCCTCTCGTACATCAACGGATGCGCTTACCGTAGCAGTTGTATCTTGCGAGAGAAACCGGAGGGGTGGGGAACCTCTAAGTCCCCATGGTAATGCGTTCTATGATGGGTTGCAACGACCGGCGAAGGAATCAGGTCGAGAACCTGGTTGTTGTCGAGGTCGGAAGGTATCCATAGGGGTACGCTGAGCGGCGATGAATGTACTAGGACGTCGCCTAGAGGGGGGGGGTGAATAGGCGGTGTATAAAAACTTATACTTGAGAGCTAAACTAGGCGGAATAAAACTACACATGTGTTTACTAGTTTAGCTCAAAACCTATCAACTAGGGGTTTGCCTAAGAGCACCAACAACCTATGCTAGCATGATGAGCAACAAGGTGATAACAAGCTAGGTATAGCACATCAAGCAAGATAGATATAACAAGGTAAAGCGCAAAGGTAAATGAGCTCGGGTTGAGAAGTAACTGGTGCACGAGGAGACGACGATGTATCCCGAAGTTCACACCCAAGGGTGCTACGTCTCCGTCTGGAGCGGTGTGGAGGCACAAGACACTCCAATGAGCCACTAGGGCACCGTATTCTCCTCGAGCCTTTCCACCAAGGGGAAAGCCTCGATCCACTAAGGGACCCTTGAGGGTGGTCACCGAACCCGTACAAGCTTGGGAAAAACCCCAAGTATCAAGCTTGAGGCAACTCCACAACACGGAGGCTCTCAAGTACAAGGCCACAAGAGGCTACAACACGCCACACCGGCAACAAAGCCACCAAGACACCAACGCGCCACAACCGGCTCCAAAACCACAAAGGCTAACACACTCCACAAAGGCAACAACGGCACAAAGGCTACAACGCCACAAAGACAACAAGGCCACAAAGGCTACAAGAACACCACTAAGGTCAAACATGCCCTCTACGAGACCGAAACCTCGGAGAGAACCCAAACCGATGCACCTAATGCAATGGCTAAGAACACCACTAAGATGCCCAAGTTCTTCTCTCCCAAATTCCAACAAAGCTACAAAAGCTATTGGGGGAATAAGGGAGGAAGAACAAATATGTGGAGAAACACCAAATAACTCCAAGACCTAGATCTAGCAAGATCCCCTCACTTGGAGAGGGATTCAATTGGTGAAGCTCTAGATCTAGATCTCCTCTCTCCTTTCCCCCAAAAATATGCAAGAAATAGTGGGGGGATCAAGAGGAGGAAGAAACAACTCAAGGTCAACAATGGAGGAGAGAGAATGAAGGGGAAGAAGTGATTTGGTCGGAGGTGGAAGAGAGGTATAAATAGGGGCCTAGAAATATAGCTGCTGGGGCAGAAAACCGGTCAGATTCGCGCCCGAGCGGTACTACCGCTTGTCAAAGCGGTACTACCGCTCGCGCACAAACTGAGCAGATAATAGACGAAAAGATGCCTCAAACCGGTAGTACCGCTCCACGGAGCGGTACTACCGCTTGTGCCAATAAAGCAGATCTGGATCTGAAAAACTGCGCGGCAGAGAGAGAAAACGGGCCGGCCGGTAGTACCGGCCCGGTACCGGCCTGGTACCGTAAATGGGTTACGGTACTACCGGGCCGGTACCGCCCTAGTACCGCTTCGAGTCCAGTAAGCCTGGAAGGCTGATGCGGTACTTGGGCCGGTACCACCAGCGGTAGTACCGCCCGGCCCAAAAGCAATTTCCTTTTTCTTTTTCAAATATGACGATACGGAAAATGCGATATCTTGAGCTAGGAAACTCGGAATGACATGAAACCAATTTTGCCGGAAAGAGGACGACGAGAGCTATCACTACAAATATGGAAAAGAGTGAGTGATGATTTTCTCATGGTCATAGAGGTGTAACCTCTCAATATGGTATATCGGGAAATCATCACCCTCGCACATGCAACATGCGATGCATCCGGAATCCGTTTTCGATGAGCTAGAGCTTGTCATGAGAATGAACACAAGCTCTCGAACATATAAAGGATAAGAACCAAGAACAACCAAGAAACACGATGCAATTGAGCTCTCTCCGATGACGCGGCCCACTATCCTATCGAGCACAAACCTTATCCTTGCGCGTTCCTCTCGAGTCGGCAAGCTCCGTCTTCACCCTCTTCATCATTGTACATGCCGCCGTCTTCCTCCAACATACACGCCACCGTCTTCTTCGATCTTGTACGCATGCCACCGTCTTCATCCATCTTCTACGCCGTCTTCGTCATTGTACTCCGTCTTCTCCATCTTGCAACCTTGAGTCCAACACATGGCTATGGACTTGACCTAAGATTGATTCTCAATGCAACCGTTAGTCCATAGGGATTGTCATCAATTACCAAAACCACACATGGGGTAATGGACATGTTCTTTCAGGCGAGGACCCAAGGTCGGAATTGCAACAAAGGGTGGGTGTGCGAGGTCGCGAAGGAGTATAATTTGGCTAGGACCTTATACCGAGCATCACACCACGGAAGTGTGGACGGGTTGCGCGCCCGGTTGGCACCAAGGTTAAATACTCTTATGGGTAAAGCAACACACCTCTGCAGAGTGTAACAAATCGTGACCTGTCACTCCCTATTCCGGGTTATGGAACTGCGAACTCTGCCGGAAAGGAACTCCATGAAGTTCTAGTAAACCGGTGAAGGCTGACGGACATAGCTCTTCAGAATAAAAGCAACCTTTTGAAGAAATGATTACAAAAACTTGCATTGCCTTGGACTTTCTGGTCCATGGTTGTAGCTAGTGCATTAAACACCTCTTTCCTATAATGAACTTGTTTAGTACGCTCGTACTCATCCCACCCTTAAATCCCCTGCTTAGATATGGAGGCATCGAAGGAGGATCTACAGTGCAACCCGAGACCAAGGAGTCCACAACTACTTCAAGGGACAGGAACTGGTCAGAAGAGAGTCAAATACCACATCCAACAAGGAGAAAACCTAGATTAGCATTAGAAGGGATCTAGCTCCCTAAACTTAGCTCATATTTATCTAGAATCTAGTCATAGCCTCTATAGCTAGTCAAATACTCTATAAATAGGGTCCGTGATAAGATTAGATTACGAGTCGTTCTTCTGGAGTTTATTTGTATGTTTTACCTCATTGTAAAGTAGGAGGCTTTGTTGATCTTTTGTAAAGAGTCAGAGTTGTAATTCTATAGACATGCCTTGGACCCGCATATGTTTCTGATGTACCACTCTGAGCGATATAATACTAGTGGAATGGTGTTTCATTGGTGTTATGTCAGACTTGCATACTACACCATGTAGTTGTATGCCGGGTCACCACATGTCTCTTGTCCTCACACACACCAACAAAACGGCACTGCTAAGCGTAAGTACCGTCACATTGTTGAAGCCGGTCTTACTTTATTAGCACATGCATCTGTTCCTTTGTGTTATTGGAATGATGCATTCGCTATTGCTTTCCCTTTTCCAAATTGTTGTACAGTATCATTGTACAAAACCCCTGCCTTGTTTTCCAAATAGTCATTTTTTCCTCCATCTATATACAACTTTCTTGTCATTTCTGCTTTTTGGTTTCATTAATAAATGATATACATCTGAAACCCAACCTAACGTATAAAGAATGAATATTTATTGGTAATGCTCAGGAAGAAAGAAGGGGTCATCTTTTTTTATTCCACCCTCATGTACCCTTCTTTGCATTTTTTCTCATTAACAGGCTTCCGAGTCGCACCATTGAGATGAAAACACCTCTTCAGAGACTTCTTAATGAAACACCTGGCTATACCTTTTTTAAGGTGTTTGGGTGCGCTTGCTGGCCACACCTTTGACCCTATAATAATCATAAGCTTGATATTCCTTCGAAGAAGTGTGTGTTTTTGGGCTATAGTTCTCTTCACAAGGGATACAAATGTCTCCATGTTCCGTCTAATCGTTTCTACATATCTAGGGACGTTATTTTTGATGAGAACGTTTTTCCCTTTTACAACATGCCAAAATCTCATTATCTACCACCTGTTTCGGAGTCCTCTTTACTTTGAGCTGACCACTTTATGGATGTTGCACATGCCTTGCCCTTGCTTGCTGACCATGGTGCAGGTATCGGACGCGGGAGTCGCCTTGACGTTTTTACTCCAGCATCATCACATGATCATGTCGATCTAGGCTACATGGAGCTGCGTCGGGCTGCGTGCAGTCATGCACAGCGGCTCCTCCCACTGAGTTTGGCCCTGCCTCGGGCTCCGCGTCAGTCGAGCCTGGCTCCGCCTCGAGCTTCTGCCCCGTCCTGCCAGGAGAGGAGCGCGCGTCCACGCTGCATGGGCAGCAGACCGCCTCAGGCTTCCGCTCCGTCATGCCCGGAGAGGAGCGCGCGTCCGCGCTGCATGGGCAGCAGCATCCACAGCTGCGTGCATGCGTGACCCCCGTCATGTCAGCGCCTGCCTACACCGCGCCTGACGCCGAATCTTCTCCTGCACGAGGATCGCCTGCAACACATGTGACTGTTGTTTTGCATGTGCATTTGTCCACTGATTCCTCTGCTGCTACGGATGGGTCAGTGCCTCAGGTGATACGGACAACCTCTCAACCAATGAAAACTCCTATTTTCTCCAGTGCAACTCCTGTCTCAACATCAGCAAACGCAACAATGCATGTGGTCATGCCACTGACTCCTCCTCCACCAACTGGACCAATGACACGTCGGCGTCATGGCATTCATCAGCCTAAAAAGCGCACTGATGGGACATTTTCCTGGACTTGTGTGCTTGCAGCTCATGCGGCACTGAAGCATACTCATGAGCCACGAGATTACAAAGAAGCTCTTCGCACTTCTCATTGGCGTGATTCTATGGAGACTGAGTTTTCTGCTCTTCAGGCTAATCAGACATGGCACCTGGTTCCTCATGTTTCTGGTGTGAACTTAATTGATTCTTGATGGGTGTTCAAGGTGAAACTTCATGCAGATGGTTCCATTGAGCGGTACAAGGCACGTCTTGTTGCATAAGGGTACAAACAACGTTATGATCTGGATTATGATTAGACTTTCAGTACGGTGGTCAAGCCAGCTACCATTCGTCCGTTGCTTGCCATGGCTCTCTCTCTCTCACAAATGGCACCTTTCTCAGCTTCATATTCAGAATGCTTTTCTTAATGGTTTTTTGGATGAAGAGGTATATATGCGCCAACCACCAGGTTTTGTTGATCCTGATAAGCCTGATCACTATTGCAAGCTGATACATTGCAAACGTATCTATAATTTTTGATGCTCCATGCTTGTTTTACACCAATTTCTATATGTTTTGTTTAAAATTCGTTGCACTTTTATGCATTTCCTAGAACTAACCTATTGACAAGATGTCATAGTGCTAGTTCCCTGTTTTCTGCTGTTTTGTATTTCAAAAAGTTGCACAGGAAATATTCTCGGAATTGGACAAAACGAAAGCCAAAGTTCCTATTTTTCCCGACCCGAAGACGGAGTAAACAACATATACGGAGGAGGGCACCGAGGTGGCCACACCACCCCTAGGCTCGGGCCCACCTCTGGCCGCGCCTAGGCGTTGTGTGGGCACCTCGGGCGCCCACCGACCTCGCCCTTTCGCCTATAAATTGCCTCCCGATGCGAAAACCCTAAATCAACGTCCACGAAAATTCTGTAGCTTCGCCGCCATCGAAGACAACTTTCGGGGGACAAAAGTCTCTGTTCCGGCACCCTGCCAGGACGGGTAATTGCCCCCAGAGCCATCTCCATCGACTCACTGCCACCTTCATCGTTGTTTCTGACTCCCATGATGAGGAGGGAGTAGTTCTCCCCCGAGGTTGAGGGCTTTACCGGTATCTATGTGGTCTATTTCTCTCTCCCATGGTATGATCTTTATGTGATCATGAGCTTTGTAATCTAGTTGAATAAGTAGATGTTATTCTTCAACTATTATGCTACTCAAGTGGTTTTATTATGTGATCTCCGGAGACATATTGTCTGACGGTGTGAAGGTGACAGTATGCATACCGTGTGTGTCTCTTAAGCTTAATTTACAGAAATACTTATGAATTGTGGTGTCTTGTTAGTACTATCTTTGTATGCTCAAAGTGATAGCGTGGGGGTCCCTAGATTGGGAAAGCGAACTTTAATGAGTGCTTATGCAGCCCTACGCGGTGATATTGTGTTTGTTATCCAACCGGAGAGTGGTTTAGAGTAGCGTAGTGAAGAGATAATATTTATGTATTCAATTATGATATCATGGTTGAGAGTGTCCACTAGTGAAAGTATGATCCCTAGGCCTTGTTTCTAAGCATTGAAACACCTTTTACAACCAGTTCTGCTACATGTTTGCTTGCTGCCATTTTTATTTCAGATTGCAATTACCACTCATAATCATCCATATTACTTGTATTTCACTATCTCTTCACCAAACTAGTGCACCTATACACCTGACAAGTGTATTGGGTGTGTTGGTGTCACAAGAGACTTCTTGTATCGTAATTCAGGGTTGCTTGAGAAGGATATCTTTGACCTCTACCTCCCTGAGTTCGATCAACCTTGGGTGATCCACTTAAGGGAAACTTGTTGTTGTTCTACAAACCTCTGCACTTGGAGGCCCAACACCGTCTACAAGAATAGAAGCGTGCGTAGACATCAAGCTCTTTTCTGGCGCCGTTGCCGAGGAGGTAAGGTAAAAGGTACTCACATCCTCTGGCTACTAAGCTATTTAGTTGTTGGTGAGTGCTCGAATTTATTTCCTTTAGATTCTGCAATTATATCATTTTGTTTCTTGTTTTTATTTTCACTAGTTAGGCTTAATGGAAAACAACAACAAATTTATACAACTTTATAGTATTTATCTTGAGTTAGGACATGAGGTGTTTGAAGAGAAAATTTAAAAACCTATGCAACTTTATTTGCATGCTAATAGCAGTGTTAATAGTATGAATTCTTTGAACACCATTATTGCTAATGCTACGGAAAAGTCTAACCTTGGGGAAGCCAGTTTTTATGAAAATGATCTTTTTAGTTCCCCAGCTTTAGAGGAGGAAATTTGTTATGATGATACTGTTCCTCCAATATATGATGATTACAATGATGATTATGTTATTGCCAATCCACCTACTATTGAGGAGAAAATTATTTATGATTACAATATGCCTCCTATATTTGATGATTATGGTGACGAGAATAATAACGATAGCTATTTTGTTGAATTTTCTCTCACTACAATTAATAAGAATGACTATGCTTATGTGGGGAGTAATAATTATTTTATGCATGTGGCTGATACGTCTCCGACGTATCGATAATTTCTTATGTTCTATGCCATATTATTGATGATACCTACATGTTTTATGCACACTTTATGTCATATTCGTGCATTTTCTGGAACTAACCTATTAACAAGATGCCGAAGTGCTAGTTCCTGTTTTCTGCTATTTTTGGTTTCAGAAATCCTAGTAACGAAATATTCTCGGAATTGGACGAAACGAAGACCCAGGGGCCTATTTCGCCACGAACCTTCCAGAAGACCGAAGAGCATACGAAGTGGGGCCACGAGGTGGCCAAACCACATGGCGGCGCGGCCAAGGGGGCCCGCGCCGCCTGTGGTGTGGGCCCCTCGTCGGCCCCCGACTCGCCCTTCCGCCTACTTAAAGCCTCCGTCGCGAAACCCCCGATGCGAAAAACCACGATACGGAAAACCTTACCGAGACGCCGCCGCCGCCGATCCCATCTCGGGGGATTACGGAGATCTCCTCCGGCACCCTGCCGGAGAGGGGATTCATCTCCCGGAGGACTCTACACCGCCATGGTCGCCTCCGGAGTGATGAGTGAGTAGTTCACCCCTGGACTATGGGTCCATAGCAGTAGCTAGATGGTTGTCTTCTCCTCATTGTGCTTCATTGTTGGATCTTGTGAGCTGCCTAACATGATCAAGATCATCTATCCGTAATACTCTATGTTGTGTTTGTCGGGATCCGATGGATAGAGAATACCATGTTATGTTAATTATCAAGTTATTACATATGTGTTGTTTATGATCTTGCATGCTCTCCGTTACTAGTAGAGGCTCTGGCCAAGTTTTTGCTTTTAACTCCAAGAGGGAGTATTTATGCTCGATAGTGGGTTCATGCCCGCATTGACACCGGGACGATGTGATGAAAGTTCT
The DNA here is from genome assembly GCF_022539505.1 of Lolium rigidum. Lineage (NCBI taxonomy): Eukaryota > Viridiplantae > Streptophyta > Magnoliopsida > Poales > Poaceae > Lolium > Lolium rigidum. Next base: position 6,665,291 of record NC_061511.1, on the reverse strand, counting down.
AAGGTTGTGTTGTGCTTGTTGCCACCGGGGATAAAACATTGGCGCTATGTCCGAGGATGTAGTTGTTGATTACATTACGCACCATACTTAATGCAATTGTCCGTTGCTTTGCAACTTAATACTGGAAGGGGTTCGGACGATAACTCGAAGGTGGACTTTTTAGGCATAGATGCGATTGGATGGCGGTCTATGTACTTTGTCGTAATGCCCAATTAAATCTCACTATACTTATCATGTCATGTATGTGCATTGTTATGCCCTCTCTATTTGTCAATTGCCCGACTGTAATTTGTTCACCCAACATGCTTTTATCTTATGGGAGAGACACCTCTAGTGAACTGTGGACCCCGGTCCATTCTTTAATACTCGAAATACAAATCTGCTTGCAATACTTGTTTCATTGTTTTCTCTGCAAACAATCATCTTCCACACAATACGGTTAACCCTTTGTTACATCAAGCCGGTGAGATTGACAACCTCACTCTGTTTCGTTGGGGCAAAGTACTTTGGTTGTGTTGTGCGGGTTCCACGTTGGCGCGGAATCTGCGGTGTTGCGCCGCACTACATCCCGCCGCCATCAACCTTCAACGTGCTTCTTGACTCCCTACTGGTTCGATTAAACCTTGGTTTCTAACTGAGGGAAACTTGCCGCTGTGCGCATCACACCTTCCTCTTGGGGTTCCCAACGGACGTGTCAATTACACGCATCAAGCAAATTTCACGGCGCCGTTGCCGGGGAGATCAAGACACGCTGCAAGGGGAGTCTCCACTTCTCAATCTCTTTACTTTGTTTTTGTCTTGCTTTATTTTATTTACTACTTTGTTTGCTGCATTATATCAAAACACAAAAAAATTAGTTGCTAGTTTTACTTTATTTACTGTCTTGCATTCTATATCGAAAACACAAAAAATTAGTTTACTTGCATTTACTTTATCTAGTTTGCTTTATTTACTACCGCTAAAATGGCTACCCCTGAAAATACTAAGTTGTGTGACTTCACTAGCACAAATAATAATGATTTCTTATGCACACCTATTGCTCCACCTGCTACTACAGCGAGAATTCTTTGAAATTAAACCCGCTTTACTAAATCTTGTTATGCGAGAGCAATTTTCGGTGTTAGTTCCGATGATGTTGCTGCCCATCTCAATAATTTTGTTGAACTATGTGAAATGCAAAAGTATAAAGATGTAGATGGTGACATTATAAAATTAAAATTGTTTCCTTTCTCATTAAGAGGAAGAGCTAAAGATTGGTTGCTATCTCTCGCCTAAGAATAGTATTGATTCATGGACTAAATGCAAGGATGCTTTTATTGGTAGATATTATCCCCCTGCTAAAATTATATCTTTGAGGAGTAGCATAATGAATTTTAAACAATTGGATAATGAACATGTTTCTCAAGCTTGGGAAAGAATGAAATCTCTGGTTAAAAATTGCCCAACCCATGGACTGACTACTTGGATGATCATCCAAACCTTCTATGCAGGACTAAATTTTTCTTCGCGGAATTTATTGGATTCAGCTGCTGTAGGTACCTTTATGTCCATCACTCTTGGTGAAGCAACAAAGCTTCTTGATAATATGATGGTTAATTACTCTGAATGGCACACGGAAAGAGCTCCACAAGGTAAGAAGGTAAATTCTGTTGAAGAATCCTCTTCCTTGAATGATAAGGTTGATGCTATTATGTCTATGCTTGCGAATGATAGGACTAATGTTGATCCTAATAATGTTCCATTAGCTTCAGTGGTTGCCCAAGAAGAACATGTTGATGTAAACTTCATTAAAAATAATAATTTCAACAACAATGCTTATCGGAACAATTCTAGTAATAACAATAGGCCATATCCTTATAATAATGGTAATGGTTATGCTAATTCTTATGGGAATTCTTACAACAATAATAGGAATACACCCCCTGGACTTGAAGCCATGCTTAAAGAATTTATTAGTACACAAACTGCCTTTAATAAATCTGTTGAGGAAAAGCTCAATAAAATTGATATTCTTGTTTCTAGAGTTGATAGTCTTGCCTCTGATGTTGATCTTTTGAAATCGAAAGTTATGCCTAATGAGGATATTGAAAATAAAATTGTTACTACAGCAAATGCCATCCAAGTTAGAATTAATGAGAATATAAGATTAATGGCTGAACTGCGTGCTAGGTGGGATAGAGAAGAAAATGAAAAACTAGCTAAAAAGGAGAATGTAGCTAAAGTTTGGACTATTACCACCACTAGCAATGCTAATGATTCACATGTTGCTGCACCTCCTATTATCAATGGTAAAATAATTGGTGTTGGCAATGCTTCTACTCCTAGTGCAAAGCGCGCAAAATTACTGAAGCTGCTAAAACGCTGAAACTGCTCGTGATAAAACTGCTGAAATTTTTTCCAACCTTGGGGATGATAATCCCATTGCTTTAAATTGTAATGATTTAGATTTTGATGATTGCCACATCTCTGAAGTTATAAAGTTCTTGCAAAAACTTGCTAAGAGTCCCAATGCTAGTGCTATAAACTTGGCTTTCACAAAACATATTACAAATGCTCTCATAAAAGCTAGAGAAGAGAAACTAAAACTTGAAACTTCTATTCCTAGAAAGCTAGAGGATGGTTGGGAGCCCATCATTAAAATGAGAGTCAAAGATTTTGATTGTAATGCTTTATGTGATCTTGGTGCAAGTATTTACGTTATGCCTAAAAAGTCTATGATATGCTTGACTTGCCACCATTGAAAAATTGTTATTTGGATGTTAATCTCGCTGATAATGCTAAAAGGAAACCTTTGGGGAGAGTTGATAATGTTCATATTATGGTTAACAATAACCTTTTCCCCGTTGATTTTGTTGTCTTAGATATTGAATGCAATGCATCTTGCCCCATTATATTGGGAAGACCTTTTCTTCGAACCATTGGTGCTACTATTGATATGAAGGAAGGTAATATTAAATATCAATTTCCTCTCAAGAAAGGTATGGAACACTTCCCTAGAAAGAGAATGAAGTTACCTTATGATTCTATTATTAGAACAAATTATGATGTTGATGCTTCGTCTCTTGATGTTACTTGAGATACACTTTCGCGCCTAGCCGAAAGGCGTTAAAGAAAAGCGCTTATGGGAGACAACCCATGTTTTTACTACAGTATTTTTGTTTTATATTTGTGTCTTGGAAGTTGTTTACTACTGTAGCAACCTCTCCTTATCTTAGTTTTATGTTTTGTTGTGCCAAGTAAAGTCTTTGATAGAAAAGTAAGTACTAGATTTGGATTACTGCGCGAGTTACAGATTTCTTTGCTGTCACGAATCTGGGTCTACCTCCCTGTAGGTAGCTCAGAAAATTAAGCCAATTTACGTGCATGATCCTCAGATATGTACGCAACTTTCATTCAATTTGGGCATTTTCATTTGAGCAAGTCTGGTGCCCTAATAAAATCCATCTTTACGGACTGTTCTGTTTTGACAGATTCTGTCTTTTATTTCGCATTGCCTCTTTTGCTATGTTGGATGAATTTCTTTGATCCATTAATGTCCAGTAGCTTTATGCAATGTCCAGAAGTGTTAAGAATGATTGTGTCACCTCTGAACATGTTAATTTTTATTATGCACTAACCCTCTAATGAGTTGTTTCGAGTTTGGTGTGGAGGAAGTTTTCAAGGATCAAGAGAGGAGTATGATGCAATATGATCAAGGAGAGTGAAAGCTCTAAGCTTGGGGATGCCCCGGTGGTTCACCCCTGCATATTCTAAGAAGACTCAAGCGTCTAAGCTTGGGGATGCCCAAGGCATCCCCTTCTTCATCGACAACATTATCGGGTTCCTCCCTGAAACTATATTTTTATTCCGTCACATCTTATGTACTTTGCTTGGAGCGTCGGTTTGTTTTTGTTTTTTGTTTTGTTTGAATAAAATGGATCATAGCATTCACTTTATGGGAGAGAGACACGCTCCGCTGTAGCATATGGACAAATATGTCCTTAGGCTCTACTCATAGTATTCATGGCGAAGTTTCATCTTCGTTAAATTGTTATATGGTTGGAATTGGAAAATGCTACATGTAGTAATTCTAAAATGTCTTGGATAATTTGATACTTGGAAATTGTTGTGCTCATGTTTAAGCTCTTGCATCATATACTTTGCACCCATTAATGAAGAAATACTTAGAGCTTGCTAACTTGGTTTGCATATTTGGTTTCTCTAGAGTCTAGATAACATCTAGTATTGAGTTTTGAACAACAAGGAAGACGGTATGGAGTCTTATAATGTTTACCATATGTCTTTTATGTGAGTTTTGCTGTACCGTTCATCCTTGTGTTTGTTTCAAATAACCTTGCTAGCCTAAACCTTGTATCGAGAGGGAATACTTCTCATGCATCCCAAATACTTGAGCCAACCACTATGCCATTTGTGTCCACCATACCTACCTACTACATGGTATTTATCCGCCATTCCAAAGTAAATTGCTTGAGTGCTACCTTTAAAATTCCATCATTCACCTTTGCAATATATAGCTCATGGGACAAATAGCTTAAAAACTATTGTGGTATTGAATATGTACTTATGCACTTTATCTCTTATTAAGTTGCTTGTTGTGCGATAACCATGCTTCGGGGACGCCATCAACTATTCTTTGTTGAATATCATGTGAGTTGCTATGCATGTCCGTCTTGTCTGAAGTAAGAGAGATCTACCACCTTAATGGTTGGAGCATGCATATTGTTAGAGAAGAACATTGGGCCGCTAACTAAAGCCATGATCCATGGTGGAAGTTTCAGTTTTGGACACATATCCTCAATCTCATATGAGAATAATAATTGTTGCCACATGCTTATGCATTAAAGAGGAGTCCATTATCTGTTGTCCATGTTGTCCCGGTATGGATGTCTAAGTTGAGAATAATCAAAAGCGAGAAATTCAAAATGCGAGCTTTCTCCTTAGACCTTTGTACAGGCGGCATGGAGGTACCCCATTGTGACACTTGGTTAAAACATGTGCATTGCAAAGATCCGGTAGTCCAAGCTAATTAGGACAAGGTGCGGGCACTATTAGTATACTATGCATGAGGCTTGCAACTTTTAAGATATAATTTACATAACTCATATGCTTTATTACTACCGTTGATAAAATTGTTTCATGTTTTCAAAATAAAAGCTCTAGCACAAATATAGCAATCGATGCTTTCCTCTTTGAAGGACCATTCTCTTTACTTTTATGTTGAGTCAGTTCACCTATCTCTCTCCACCTCAAGAAGCAAACACTTGTGTGAACTCGTGCATTGATTCTTACATACTTGCATATTGCACTTGTTATATTACTCTATGTTGACAATTATCCATGAGATATACATGTTACAAGTTGAAAGCAACCGCTGAAACTTAATCTTCCTTTGTGTTGCTTCAATACCTTTACTTTGATTTATTGCTTTATGAGTTAACTCTTATGCAAGACTTATTAATACTTGTCTTGAAGTACTATTCATGAAAAGTCTTTGCTTTATGATTCACTTGTTTTACTCATGTCATTACCATTGTTTTGATCGCTGCATCCACTACATATGTTTACAAATAGTATGATCAAGGTTATGATGGCATATCACTTCGAAATTATCTTTGTTATCGTTTTACCTGCTCGGGACGAGCAGAACTAAGCTTGGGGATGCTTGATACGTCTCCGACGTATCGATAATTTCTTATGTTCTATGCCATATTATTGATGATACCTACATGTTTTATGCACACTTTATGTCATATTCGTGCATTTTCCGGAACTAACCTATTAACAAGATGCCGAAGTGCTAGTTCCCGTTTTCACGCTGTTTTTGGTTTCGGAAATCCTAGTAACGAAATATTCTCGGAATTGGACGAAACGAAGACCCGTGGGCCTATTTCGCCACGAACCTTCCGGAAGACCGAAGAGCATACGAAGTGGGGCCACGAGGTGGCCAAACCACATGGCGGCGCGGCCAAGGGGGGCCCGCGCCGCCTCGTGGTGTGGGCCCCTCGTCGCCCCCGACTCGCCCTTCCGCCTACTTAAAGCCTCCGTCGCGAAACCCACGATGCGAAAAACCACGATACGGAAAACCTTACCGAGACGCCGCCGCCGCCGATCCCATCTCGGGGATTCTGGAGATCTCCTCCGGCACCCTGCCGGAGAGGGGATTCATCTCCCGGAGGACTCTACACCGCCATGGTCGCCTCCGGAGTGATGAGTGAGAAGTTCACCCCTGGACTATGGGTCCATAGCAGTAGCTAGATGGTTGTCTTCTCCTCATTGTGCTTCATTGTTGGATCTTGTGAGCTGCCTAACATGATCAAGATCATCTATCTCGTAATACTCTATGTTGTGTTTGTCGGGATCCGATGGATAGAGAATACCATGTTATGTTAATTATCAAGTTATTACATATGTGTTGTTTATGATCTTGCATGCTCTCTAGTTACTAGTAGAGGCTCGGCCAAGTTTTTGCTTTTAACTCCAAGAGGGAGTATTTATGCTCGATAGTGGGTTCATGCCCGCATTGACACTCGGGACGATGTGACAGAAAGTTCTAAGGTTGTGTTGTGTCTGTTGCCACTAGGGATAAAACATTGGCGCTATGTCCGAGGATGTAGTTGTTGATTACATTACGCACCATACTTAATGCAATTGTCTGTTGCTTTGCAACTTAATACTGGAAGGGGTTCGGACGATAACCTGAAGGTGGACTTTTTAGGCATAGATGCAGTTGGATGACGGTCTATGTACTTTGTCGTAATGCCCAATTAAATCTCACTATACTTATCATGTCATGTAAGTGCATTGTTATGCCCTCTCTATTTGTCAATTGCCCGACTGTAATTTGTTCACCCAACATGCTTTTATCTTATGGGAGAGACACCTCTAGTGAACTGTGGACCCCGGTCCATTCTTTAATACTGAAATACAAATCTCGCTGCAATACTTGTTTTATTGTTTTCTCTCGCAAACAATCATCTTCCACACAATACGGTTAACCCTTTGTTACAGACAAGCCAGGTGAGATTGACAACCTCACTTGTTTCGTTGGGGCAAAGTACTTTGGTTGTGTTGTGCGAGGTTCCACGTTGGCGCCGAATCTCTGGTGTTGCGCCGCACTACATCCCGCCGCCATCAACCTTCAACGTGCTTCTTGACTCCTACTTGGTTCGATTAAACCTTGGTTTCTAACTGAGGGAAACTTGCCGCTGTGCGCATCACACCTTCCTCTTGGGGTTCCCAACGGACGTGTCAATTACACGCATCAGTGGCTCATGATAAGAATGTTTTATGTGATAATTATATTGTTAAATATATTCATGATGCTACTGAAAGTTATTATGAGAGAGGGAAACATGGTTTTATTTATCTCAACAATATTAAGTTTCACCTCTTTATGTTGAAAATTTTGAAGTTGCACTTGTTTTGCTTTCCTATGCTTGTTTCTTTGTGCTTCCATGACTTGTTTGTTTACAAGATTATTTTTCGTAGGAAGTGGGTTAGACTTAAATTTGTTTTGTATTTGCTTCTTGATGCTCTCTTTTATTTCAATTCATATTTCTTATGTGAGCATTTTCTCAAACTACTGTGCCTAGCTGAAAGGCGTTAAGGAAAAGCACTCTTGGAAGATAACCCATGGTTATTTCTGTAATTTTTCGTTTGTTGAGTCCTGGAAGTTATTACCTCTGTAATAATCTCTCCTTATCCTTTTAATTTCGTTTTTGTGCCAATAATAACCTCTAATAGGAATAAACTAAGATTTGGGGAAGTTGCTATCCTAAAACAGATTTTGTGCTATCAACAAAAAACAATTGTATTCCCAGTCATAACGTCATTTTGAGCTGATAATTTTTGAGCATATGCCCCAGGTTATTATCTAACTTTCGTTTGTTTTGCACTTTTCGATTTGAGCAACAGAGGATTTTCGAAAAAATCGATCTTTACCTGCTGTTCTGTTTTGACAGATTTAATTTCTTCTACTATTTGCATTTGCCTCTTAATTTTTATTCTTTTTTAGTTCTTTTGAGAGAAAGAGGTATTAAAAGAAGTTGCTACAGTAGCTAATGTTTTAATGGATGTGACTTGTGTTAGAACTGAACCAAAGTGGATTTTTTATTTTGATTAATTGCACTAATGCTGCTAATGAAAATTGTGTGAAGTTTTGTATGAAGGAAGTTTTCAAGTGTAGGGAGAGAAGATTGATGTGATGAGATGAAGTATGGACAAAAGTTCAAGCTTGGGGATGCCTATTTCACCCCAAGAAATATCCAACGAGTACGAGCGTCAAAGCTTGGGGATGCCCCCTTTCTTCAACAACAAAGTATGAGGTCATGTTTCAAGACGCTATATTTTTATTGCTTCATATGCTATGTGTTGTTCCTGGAGCATATTTATTTTTGTTTTCAGTTTTCTTTTCTTTTGTTTTCTGTAGCATATGGTTGTATCCCAGCAAATTTGTTTTGGAAAATGACACACTCTATTTTAGTTGCATAGAACACTCTAGTTTTCACTCTTATTGTTCTGCGAGTGTTCTCTTTTGCTAGTACTGCGTTTAGCTCTTGCTTTCCACTCGTATTTTATTCAGAGCTTGTTAGTTTTCTTTAGTTAGGTATGATTAGCTCTCTGGTCTTTATTGATTATTATCTATGAGAGTTGTTTCAAATAAATTGATTGGTGTTGGAGACGAGTAAAATATTTCATGCTTATAGTGATGCAAAAGGAAGCTTGTTTAGACTGTGGCATAGACTTTAACATGTCATGTTAGATATTATTTTCATTATATGCTTAGTAGTTATTGTTGTAGCATGACTTGTCTCAAATAGTTGAGAGTGTTTAATGTGCCATTGAAATAATCATGTGTTGTTTTCATCATACAAAGCATAATATTGTGGTATTCTCCTTTGATGCTTTATTGGGTTGACTTGGCACATGCTTACATCATGTTATGACTACAAACCAGTCACCTAAAGCCTCTATGGTAATTTAGTTTTTGACTTGTAATATCACTTTATGCTTTGATTAATAATGTTTTGTCGCTATGCATGATTATTGTAGTGACCTCACCCGGTAGGGTGCCGATCCCTGTGCAAAAGTGCTAGTCCCGGATCGAACTGCTAGCACACACAGTTTAAGATGTAATATCAAATAGCAAAGGTCAATATTACATCGCATGATCCAGAAAATAAAATAGTTCATTACAACTTGCATAGCTCTCAGCTAGCACTTATTCAGAGTTCACAACGGAAAGTAAAACATAAAGCATGGAGCCATCTTTCTTCATGATGCCACAGGCAGACATGTTGAGCGAAGACTCGTAACCCTAATTCAACGTTCTTCAATCAGAGTTGTAACCTGCAACATAAAAGGTTGCAGCCATGAATGGTCAATACATTTGGAATTGTATTGGCAAGATGACACTATAGTGGACTCAAATGGCAACCTAACACTTAAGTGTACATTTGGCTGGTAGAGCTCAGGCAATTTTTGCGTAAAGCAAGTTTTCACCTATCATTTCTCAAAACATTTTCTCTTCTATTAAGCGGTACCATTGATAGAAACCAATGGGCCTAGACATCAACGATGGAAACCGGGGAGTCTTCCTACCCTTATTCAACCATCAAGTTTTAATTAAAGAAATTGGGATGAGGAGACTTTCGAACAGGATCCTTGTCAGTTCGCTCAAATTGTCCGTAACCGGGGACACGGCTAAGTACTTAGATTTAACACTCTGCAGAGGTTGTACAAATTTACCCACATGACCTAGTCTGTTCTTCTTCCATGATGCACATTTTGCTCAAATGGACAGATGTCGACTAGGATGAGACTTTTCCGAAGTGATCACCTAGACCATCCTCTACGGATCCGCTCCAACCTACATTCCCCTACATCATCATGTCGCGTAGGGCCCAGGTTCACACAACGTACTCCGTCAAGCCAGAGCCCATATAGCATGTGGTTGTACGGTAAGCTAATGAGCAAGGTTGTCTAATATCTCTTTGTTCCTGGGTGGCCGTCCACAAGTGCGATGCACACGGCGGTTCATAGACATGACCCCGTTGCAACCATTCAACATAAACCAAGCAAAGCCACATTCCACCCAGGTAGTTCATTGAATTTAGTTGTTTTTCCATAACCACTACTAAAACATTTTTCATAGCATAGCTGAGCATGAACTAAATTCAATGGCGACAAAAATATGGTCAGGTGGTAGTAGCTATCTACTGGGATTACAAAAGCAAAGCATATCCCTAGACTTACTACAAAAATCACTAAGGTGCATGAATAAAATCTAGGACATTTGTGAGGGTGTGTCACTTGCCTTGGTGAGAGGAGGAGTTGGTACACTCTTCGCAGAAACACTCGTTGCAATCAGCACAAGCACAATCTACAAATAAAATTTTCACTCCTTAAACACATAGCAATATATAGACAAGCACAAGTAAAGTATGGATGCAATATGTAGCTTAAACATGCTCAACACAACTTAGTATGTTTTCTGGTTGTCACCATATGCATGATGCCATGGTTCAACTTTTAGAGTTGTTTAAAAAAAAAATTCAAACATTTTCCTACACTAGAAAAGGGCTTTAACACTAAACAAATAATACAAGGTAAGTATACAGGCCCACGTTTCTATTGTTCTAATGCTGCTGTACAAAGGTTTCCATTTTATGATAACAGAAAAAAAATTGAACATTCGAGAATATTTTTTTGTAGACTAATTCTATGGTGAAAATACTCCATTTTAGTTTCTGCAAAAACTGTGAATAAAAATGATGCAAAAGTGCGATATTATGGTTCTACTGTATTCTACACATTTTTGTGAATCTAGGGACATCTTATTTGCTAATTTTGGACAAACCGAACTCAAGATATGATTTTTCGAAGTTTGCGGTAAAATCTGTCAAAGTGACGAAAATGCAAAATTGCAACTATTCAAAGTAGACGTGCTGTGTTTCTATACAGGTTCAGTTCGGTGAACTAGTAAGAACGTTCTATCTAGCAAGGACGTTCTATCTAATTCGTACGGTGGCTTCATACTATTTCGATTCTACGGTCTCCTAGTGTCTGGTTCACCTCTTATTCCTAAACGTATACGAAGATAGCATGAGCAGTAGACACCATGCCATACCAATAGCGCGAATGTGATCGATGCTGTTGTCGGGAACGGAGATGGACGAAGACGGAACGACGAGCTTCCCGAGTCGCCTTCTACGTACCGTACTTCTCGCGAAACCGCTCGCCGAAAAAAGAATCTTCCCCACGAACAGCTCGGAGATGAAAATGGCGTCGTCGCTGTGGTGCACCAAAAATTGAGAAACAAGGCTTGAGAGATGCGCAAGGAATAAATGGGAAGTTTGGAAGAAACTAGAGATCAAAAGATGGCCCGTGCTCACCGCAATCGACGATTTACCGTGACGGTGCTGCGGACTTTCGAGCTCGAATTCGAGCAGCCTGGGGGCTCTCAGGATGTGCCGTTTGGGGGAAATGAAGAGGAGGATGTGGGGCTTACGTAGCAACAAACGGTGCATCAAATGGTGGCTTAAATCGCTGGAAATCAATTGGGGATGAAATGCACAAACTGAAAACGCACGCAGTCATGAGCTATGTCCGTTCGATTCGTGCCTGGCGTGAAGACGATGACCTGGCGGTGGGACCCGCACGTGAGAGAAGAAAAGAAAAATCAACGAAACGCCGGATCATTGGATGCTGCTGTGTGAGGTCGTACGTGCGGCGTGTGCCCAGCTTTGTTCTTTTGACTTTCGTCTTGCCAGTTGCCCCGCTCGTTTCCTTTTTTTTTTACTGGTTAACTTTTCTTTTCCTGTTTTAGTATTTAGGAAATTAATTTGAAAACCAAATTTTGATCAAAAGTGAGTCAAAACAAGTCAGAAAAATACAAATAAAATATCAGCGGATTCTTTATTCAATGAAGAATATATTGGAACCACTTTTAAAACATTTTGAAAAAGAAAAAAAAAATTTGAAACTGGCACACAGGTCTATATGGCTTTACTTGCATTACTTCGGGTTTTGGTTTCTTTAACAAAATTTAAAATTACATTCATGTTTTTCCTAGGGAATGCAACGATGCCATGATGCTTATGAATGAAATGCATGCATTTTTAATTTGAAAATTTGGGATGTTACAAATCTAACTCCCTTAAGATGAATCTCCTGACGCGCGTAGGGAAATGCGGAGGGCTCTCGCGACTTTGGCGACGCGGAGTGAGCTGCCGCCGCCGGCGGCCTGATCTCCCCCGTCCGGCCTCCTCTTCCTCAGCTGAGCCCAGATCCTGCATCGCCTGCTCCTCCTCTACCCTCCGAGCCAGGCTTCATCCCGGTGCCGCTCCTGAAGCTCCGCCCCGACGTCCGCCGCCTCCTCCCGCTGGTCCCCGCGCCGGAGCTCGTCCCCGTCGGAGATCCTCGTCGGCCGCCCGTCCTCGCCCTACACGACCGCTGGCCGCTCCACCCGAGTGCAGCATGTAGCTGATGGGGCTGCCCACGGAGCAGCGGCCTTGGAGGCGACGGTGGACGTCACGCCGCCGGCGCGCTGTTCTCCCTCCGCCGGCCGTCTCTACCTCTGCCGCGTCAAGCACCGGCCTCACCTCGACGTCCTCACCCCGTGCTCGCTCCGCTGCCCTCGCTGTGGAGGCGTTCGGGCCTCAGGCAACCCTGTCCGCCGGGCCAACGTCTCTGCCTCCGGAGCCCGCCGCCGTGCTTGCCTGCATCCGCCCTCGCTCGCCGCAGGTCGGACCCAACCGTTGGTGGGCGGATGCGTCGTGCTCGTCGCTTCCGCAAGCCTGTGTTGGCGTATCCCGTTGCTTCTCGCCCTCCCGTGAAGAGTTGTGTGATCCTGCCGTGGTGGTTGAGGGTCTCGGATGCCTGTCGCTGCCGCCGCTTGAGGTGCTTCCCCAAGCTCCCCCACCGTCGTTGCCCGTCTTGAACGACGATGTCTCCGGTGATGCCCAATGCTCTGTCGGTGTATGCGATGGGGAAAGTGCGCCGGAGAAGGTGGCGGGTTCCGGCGATATGCGCTCTGAGGAGATGGCACATGAGAAGATCGACGATGATGAAGAGTTGGCCCCGCGGCGGACGCCGTCGGTCTCCACCAACGGTGTTGTCCTTGGCTCGGTTTGCGATATCGCTGATGTGCGCCATGGTGGGAAGGCGCTGGAAGAGCTCTGTGACGACCTCTTGATGGCGTGTATTTCACACGTTCGTTGGGCAACCCCAAGAGGAAGGTATGATGAGCACAGCAGCAAGTTTTCCCTCAGAAAGAAACCAAGGTTTATCGAACCAGGAGGAGCCAAGAAGCACGTTGAAGGTTGATGGCGGCGGGATGTAGTGCGGCGCAACACCGGAGATTCCGGCGCCAACGTGGAACCTGCACAACACAACCAAACTACTTTGCCCCAACGAAACGGTGAGGTTGTCAATCTCACCGACTTGCTGTAACAAAGGATTAACCGTATTGTGTGGAAGATGATTGTTTGCGAGAGAAAACGGTAGAAACAAGTATTGCGAGTAGATTGTATTTCGGTAAAGAGAATTGGACCGGGGTCCACGAGTTCACTAGAGGTGTCTCTCCCATAAGACGAACGAGCATGTTGGGTGAACAAATTACGGTTGGGCAATTGACAAATAAAGAGAGCATGACAATGCACATACATATCATGATGAGTATAGTGAGATTTAATTGGGCATTACGACAAAGTACATAGACCGCCATCCAACTGCATCTATGCCTAAAAAGTCCACCTTCGGGTTATCATCCGAACCCCCTCCGGTATTAAGTTGCAAACAACGAGACAATTGCATTAAGTATGGTGCGTAATGTAATCAACAACTACATCCTTAGACATAGCATCAATGTTTTATCCCTAGTGGCAACGAGCACAACACAACCTTAGAACTTTACATCCATTGTCCCGGTGTCAATGCGGGCATGAACCCACTATCGAGCATAAGTACTCCCTCTTGGAGTTAAAAGCATCTACTTGGCCGGAGCATCTACTAATAACGGAGAGCATGCAAGATCATAAACAACACATGTATAACTTTGATAATCAACATAACAAGTATTCTCTATTCATCGGATCCCAACAAACGCAACATATAGAATTACATATAGATGATCTTGATCATGATAGGCAGCTCACAAGATCCGACAATGATAGCACAATGGGGAGAAGACAACCATCTAGCTACTGCTATGGACCCATAGTCCAGGGGTAGACTACTCACACATCACACCGGAGGCGACCATGGCGGCGTAGAGTCCTCCGGGAGATGAATCCCCTCTCCGGCGGGGTGCCGGAGGCGATCTCCGGGATCCCCCGAGATGGGATCGGCGGCGACGGCGTCTCGGTAATGTTTTCCGTATCGTGGCTCTCGGTGCCGGGGGTTTCGTCACGGAGGCTATTTGTAGGCGGAAGGGCAAGTCAAGAGGCGGCACGGGGGGCCCACACCACGGGGCCGCGCGGCCAAGGGGGGCCGCGCCGCCCTAGGGTTTGGCTCCCCGTGGCCCCTCTTCGTCTCGTCTTCGGTCTTCCGGAAGCTTCGTGAGAAAATAGGCCTCCGGGCTTTTATTTCGTCCAATTCCGAGAATATTTCTTTACTAGGATTTCGAAACCAAAAACAGCGAAAACGACAAGCGGCACTTCGGCATCTTGTTAATAGGTTAGTTCCGGAAAATGCACGAATATGACATAAAGTGTGCATAAAACATGTAGATAACATCAATAATGTGGCATGGAACACAAGAAATTATCGATACGTTGGAGACGTATCGGCATCCCCAAGCTTAGTTACGCTCGTCCCGAGCGAGTAAAACGATAACAAAGATAATTTCCGGAGTGACATGCCATCATAAACTTGATCATACTATTTGTAAAGCATATGTAGTGAGTGCAGCGATCAAAACAATGTGTATGACATGAGTAAACAAGTGAATCATAAAGCAAAGACTTTTCATGAATAGCACTTCAAGACAAGCATCAATAAGTCTTGCATAAGAGTTAACTCATAAAGCAATAATTCAAAGTAAAGGTATTGAAGCAACACAAAAGAAGATTAAGTTTCAGCGGTTGCTTTCAACTTGTAACATATATATCTCATGGATATTGTCAACATAGAGTAATATAATAAGTGCAATAAGCAAGTATGTAAGAATCAATGCACGAGTTCACACAAGTGTTTGCTTCTTGAGGTGGATAGAAATAGGTGAACTGACTCAACATTGAAAGTAAAAGAATGGTCCTCATAGAGGAAAAGCATCGATTGCTATATTTGTGCTAGAGCTTTGATTTTGAAAACATGAAACAATTTTGTCAACGGTAGTAATAAAGCATATGCATCATGTAAATTATATCTTATAAGTTGCAAGCCTCATGCATAGTGTACTAATAGTGCTCGCACCTTGTCCTAATTAGCTTGGACTACCTGGATTATCACCGCAATACATATGCTTTAACCAAGTATCACAAAGGGGTACCTCTATGCCGCTTGTACAAAGGTCTAAGGAGAAAGCTCGCATTTGGATTTCTCGCTTTTGATTATTCTCAACTTAGACATCCATACCGGGACAACATAGACAACGAGATAATGGACTCCTCTTTTAATGCTTTAAGCATTCAACAACAATTAATTCTTTTCTCATTAGAGATTTGAGGATGTTTGTCCAAAACTGAAACTTCCACCATGAATCATGGCTTTAGTTAGCGGCCCAATGTTCTTCTCTCACAATATGCATGCTCAAACCATTCAACTCGGTGTAGATCGCCCTTACTTCGGACAAGACGAACATGCATAGCAACTCACATGAAATTCAACAATGAGTTGATGGCGTTCCCCGAGTAAACATGGTTATCGCACAACAAGCAACTTAATAAGAGATAAAGTGCATAATTACATATTCAATACCACAATAGTTTTTAAGCTATTTGTCCCATGAGCTATATATTGCAAAGGTGAATGATGGAATTTTAAAGGTAGCACTCAAGCAATTTACTTTGGAATGGCTGGAAAATACCATGTAGTAGGTAGGTATGGTGGACACAAATGGCATAGTGGTTGGCTCAAGTATTTTGGATGCATGAGAAGTATTCCCTCTCGATACAAGGTTTAGGCTAGCAAGGCTTATTTGAAACAAACACAAGGATGAACCGGTGCAGCAAAACTCACATAAAAGACATATTGAAAACATTATAAGACTCTACACCGTCTTCCTTGTTGTTCAAACTCAATACTAGAAATTATCTAGACCTTAGAGAAACCAAATATGCAAACCAAATTTTAGCATGCTCTATGTATTTCTTCATTAATGGGTGCAAAGCATATGATGCAAGAGCTTAAGCATGAGCACAACAATTGCCAAGTATCACATTACCCAAGACATTTATAGCAATTACTACATGTATCATTTTCCAATTCCAACCATATAACAATTTAACGAAGGAGAAACTTCGCCATGAATACTATGAGTAGAAACCAAGGACATATTTGTCCATATGCTACAGCGGAGTGTGTATCTCTCCCATAAAGTGAATGCTAGGATCCATTTTATTCAAACAAAACAAAAACAAAAACAAACCGACGCTCCAAGAAAAAGCACATAAGATGTGGCCGAATAAAAATGTAGTTTCGGGGAGGAACACGATAATTTGTTGATGAAGAAGGGGATGCCTTGGGCATCCCCAAGCTTAGACGCTTGAGTCTTCTTGATATATGCAGGGGTGAACCACCGGGTGCATCCCCAAGCTTAGAGCTTTCACTCTCCTTGATCATGTTGCATCATACTCCTCTCTTGATCCTTGAAAACTTCCTCCACACCAAACTCGAAACAACTCATTAGAGGGTTAGTGCACAATATAAATTGACATATTCAGAGGTGACACAATCATTCTTAACACTTCTGGACATTGCATAATGCTACTGGACATTAGTGGATCAAAGAAATTCATCCAACATAGCGAAAGAGGCAATGCGAAATAAAAGGCAGAATCTGTCAAAACAGAACAGTTCGTATTGACGAATTTTAAAATGGCACCAGACTTGCTCAAATGAAAATGCTCAAATTGAATGAAAGTTGCGTACATATCTGAGGATCATGCACGTAAATTGGCATAATTTTCTGAGCTTCCTGCAGGGCAGTGGGCTCAGATTCGTGACAGCAAAGAAATCTGGAACTGCGCAGTAATCCAAATCTAGTACTTACTTTTCTATCAACGGCTTAACTTGGCACAACAAAACTCAAAACTAAGATAAGGAGAGGTTGCTACAGTAGTAAACAACTTCCAAGACACAAAATAAAAACAAAGTACTGTAGGTAAAAACATGGGTTGTCTCCCATAAGCGCTTTTCTTTAACGCCTTTCAGCTAGGCGCGAAAGTGTGTATCAAGTAACATCGAGAGATGAAGCATCAACATCATAATTTGTTCTAATAATAGAATCATAAGGTACCTTCATTCTCTTTCTAGGGAAGTGTTCCATACCTTTCTTGAGAGGAAATTGATATTTTATATTACCTTCCCTCATATCAATAATAGCACCAACGGTTCGAAGAAAAGGTCTTCCCAATATAATTGGACAAGATGCATTGCATTCAATATCCAAGACAACAAAATCAACGGGAACAAGGTTATTGTTAACGGTAATGCGAACATTATCAACTTTACCCAAAGGTTTCTTTGTAGAATGATCAGCAAGATTAACATCCAAATAACAATTTTTCGAGCGGTGGCAAGTCAAGCATATTATAAATTTTCTTCGGCATAACAGAAATACTTGCACCAAGATCACATAAAGCATTACAATCAAAATCTTTAACCTTCATCTTAATGATGGGCTCCCAACCATCTTCTAGCTTTTTAGGAATAGAGGCTTCGCGCTCTAGTTTCTCTTCTCTAGCTTTTATGAGAGCATTTGTAATATGATGCGTGAAAGCCAAATTTATAGCACTAGCATTAGGACTTTTAGCAAGTTTTTGCAAGAACTTTATAACTTCAGAGATGTGGCAATCATCAAAATTCAAACCATTATAATCTAAAGCAATGGGATCATCATCCCCAATGTTGGAAAAAATTTCAGCGACTTTATCGCGAGCAGTTTCAGCGATTTTAGCAGTTTCGAGCGGTTTTCGCGCTTTGCATTAGAAGTGGAAACATTGCTAACACCAATTATTTTATTAGTATGAGTAGGAGGTGCAGCAACATGTGTAGCATTAGCATTACTAGTGGTGGTAATAGTCCAAACTTTAGCTATATTCTTCTCTTTAGCTAGTTTTTCATTTTCTTCTCTATCCCACCTAGCACGCGAGTTCAGCCATTAATCTTATATTCTCATTAATTCTAACTTGGATGGCATTTGCTGTAGTAACAATTTTATTTTCAATATCCCTATTAGGCATAACTTTCGATTTCAAAAGATCAACATCAGAGGCAAGACTATCAACTCTAGAAACAAGAATATCAATTTTCCCAAGCTTTTCCTCAACAGATTTGTTAAAGGCAGTTTGTGTACTAATAAATTCTTTAACCATGGCTTCAAGTCCAGGGGGTGAGTTCCTATTATTGTTGTAAGAATTTCCATAAGAATTACCATAGCCGTTGCCATTATTATAAGGATATGGCCTATAGTTGTTACTAGAATTGTTCAGGTAAGCATTGTTGTTGAAATTATTATTTTTAATGAAGTTTACATCAACATGTTCTTCTTGTGCAACCAATGAAGCTAACGGAACATTATTAGGATCAACATTAGTCCTATCATTCACAAGCATAGACATAATAGCATCAACCTTATCACTCAAGGAAGAGGTTTCTTCGACGGAATTTACCTTCTTACCTTGTGGAGCTCTTTCACGTGTGCCATTCAGAGTAGTTGATCATCATATTATCAAGAAGCTTTGTTGCTTCACCAAGAGTGATGGACATAAAGGTACCTCCAGCAGCTGAATCCAATAAATTCCGTGAAGAAAAATTTAGTCCTGCATAGAAGGTTTGGATGATCATCCAAGTAGTCGAGTCCATGGGTTGGGCAATTTTTAACCGAGAGATTTCATTCTTTCCCAAGCTTGAGCAACATGTTCAGTATCTAATTGTTTAAAATTCATTATGCTACTCCTCAAAGATATAATTTTAGCAGGGGGATAATATCTACCAATAAAAGCATCCTTGCATTTAGTCCATGAATCAATACTATTCTTAGGCGGAGATAGCGAGCCAATCTTTAGCTCTTCCTCTTAATGAGAAAGGGAACAATTTTAGTTTAATAATATCACCATCTACATCTTTATATTTTTGCATTTCGCATAGTTCAACAAAATTATTAAGATGGGCGGCGGCATCATCGGAACTAATTCCGGAAAATTGATCTTTCATGACAAGATTCGATAAAGCGAGGTTTAATTTCAAAGAATTCTGCTGTAGTAGCGAGGTGGAGCAATAGGTGTGCATAAGAAATCATTATTATTTGTGGTTGTGAAGTCACACAACTTAGTATTTTCAGCGTTGGCCATTTTAGCAATAGTAAATAAAGCAAACTAGATAAAGTAAATGCAAGTAAACTAATTTTTTTTGTGTTTTCGATATAGCAAACAAGATAGCAAATAAAGTAAAACTAGCAACTAATTTTTTTGTATTTTGATTTAGTGCAGCAAACAAAGTAGTAAATAAAATAAAGCAAGACAAAAACAAAGTAAAGAGATTGAGAAGTGGAGACTCCCCTTGCGGCGTGTCTTGATCTCCCCGAGCAACGGCGCCGGAAAATATGCTTGATGGCGTGTATTTCACACGTTCGTTGGGCAACCCCAAGAGGAAGGTATGATGAGCACAGCAGCAAGTTTTCCCTCGAGAAAGAAACCAAGGTTTATCGAACCGGGAGGAGCCAAGAAGCACGTTGAAGGTTGATGGCGGCGGGATGTAGTGCGGCGCAACACCGGAGATTCCGGCGCCAACGTGGAACCTGCACAACACAACCAAACTACTTTGCCCCAACGAAACGGTGAGGTTGTCAATCTCACCGGCTTGCTGTAACAAAGGATTAACCGTATTGTGTGGAAGATGATTGTTTGCAGAGAAAACGGTAGAAACAAGTATTGCGAGTAGATTGTATTTCGAGTAAAGAGAATTGGACCGGGGTCCACGAGTTCACTAGAGGTGTCTCTCCCATAAGACGAACAGCATGTTGGGTGAACAAATTACGAGTTGGGCAATTGACAAATAAAGAGAGCATGACAATGCACATACATATCATGATGAGTATAGTGAGATTTAATTGGGCATTACGACAAAGTACATAAACCGCCATCCAAGCTGCATCTATGCCTAAAAAGTCCACCTTCGAGGTTATCATCCGAACCCCCTCCGGTATTAAGTTGCAAACAACGAGACAATTGCATTAAGTATGGTGCGTAATGTAATCAACAACTACATCCTTAGACATAGCATCAATGTTTTATCCCTAGTGGCAACGACACAACACAACCTTAGAACTTTACGTCACCTTGTCCCGGTGTCAATGCGAGGCATGAACCCACTATCGAGCATAAGTACTCCCTCTTGGAGTTAAAAGCATCTACTTGGCCAGAGCATCTACTAATAACGGAGAGCATGCAAGATCATAAACAACACATGTATAACTTTGATAATCAACATAACAAGTATTCTCTATTCATCGGATCCCAACAAACGCAACATATAGAATTACATATAGATGATCTTGATCATGATAGGCAGCTCACAAGATCCGACAATGATAGCACAATGGGGAGAAGACAACCATCTAGCTACTGCTATGGACCCATAGTCCAGGGGTAGACTACTCACACATCACACCGGAGGCGACCATGGCGGCGTAGAGTCCTCCGGGAGATGAATCCCCTCTCCGGCGAGGGTGCCGGAGGCGATCTCCGAGGATCCCCGAGATGGGATCGGCGGCGACGGCGTCTCGGTAATGTTTTCCGTATCGTGGCTCTCGGTGCTGGGGGTTTCGTCACGGAGGCTATTTGTAGGCGGAAGGGCAAGTCAAGAGGCGGCACGGGGGGCCCACACCACGGGCCGCGCGGCCAAGGGGGGCCGCGCCGCCCTAGGGTTTGGCCACCCCGTGGCCCCTCTTCGTCTCGTCTTCGGTCTTCCGGAAGCTTCGTGAGAAAATAGGCCTCCGGGCTTTTATTTCGTCCAATTCCGAGAATATTTCTTTACTAGGATTTCGAAACCAAAAACAGCAGAAAACGACAAGCGGCACTTCGGCATCTTGTTAATAGGTTAGTTCCAGAAAATGCACGAATATGATATAAAGTGTGCATAAAACATGTAGATAACATCAATAATGTGGCATGGAACACAAGAAATTATCGATACGTTGGAGACGTATCAAGGATCACATGTTTTCACCAAGTGTTAATGCTTTGCTCCGGTGCTCTATTAAAAGAAGTACCTTAATTACCAGTAGATTCCCTTGAGGCCCGGCTGCCACCGGCTGGTAGGACAAAAGATGTTATGCAAGTTTCTCACTGCGAGCATGTATGACTATATATGGAAAACATGCCTACATGATTAATAATCTTGATGTCCTGTCTTAATGCTTTCAATCCTATCAATTGCCCAACTGTAATTTGTTCACCCAACACTTGTCACTTGTTATTGGAGAGTTACCACTAGTGTAGATAGCTGGGAACCCCGGTCCATCTCTCATCATCATATACTCGTTCTATATGTCATTGGAAGTAGTATCAACTATCTTCTGTGCCATTGCCTCTGTGTTCTTATTACTTGCTGCTGTGTTATTCGTTACTATTGCTCTCATATTACTGCTGCTTTCACATCACCCCTGTTACTAGTGCTTTTCCAGGTGCAGCTGAATTGACAACTCAGTTGTTAAGGCTTATAAGTATTCTTTACCTCCCCTTGTGTCGAATCAATAAATTTGGGTTTTACTTCCCTCGAAGACTGTTGCGATCCCCTATACTTGTGGGTCATCAAGAGTTTCGATTCTCACCGCTCCAAGTTTTTCTGGGAAGGGGCTGGCCCAAAGAGGAAATACCACCTAGTGAATTGGCCAACGATTTGCCGCCCCAAGGAGTTTGGGGGCCTGGGACTTCTGAACACAAAGAAAATGAATCTGGCCTTACTCCTGAAGTGGATCTGGCGCCTATATCAAGAAGAAGACACGATCTGGGCTCGTATCATGCAGGCCAAATACTC
Organism: Lolium rigidum; assembly: GCF_022539505.1. Lineage (NCBI taxonomy): Eukaryota > Viridiplantae > Streptophyta > Magnoliopsida > Poales > Poaceae > Lolium > Lolium rigidum. The sequence continues at coordinate 6,643,091 of NC_061511.1, read as the reverse complement.
AGATGCCTCGGACATCTTCTCTGGCTCTGGCCATGGAGGCTCTCCGTTCTGGAAAAGCTTACATAAAATTAAGCATCTTTTCAAGGTCGGAGCTAAACACGAGGTGAGGAACGGGAGGCGTGCCAGCTTCTGGAAGGACTGGTGGATTGGGAGGGGTCCCATCATGGAGTCCTTTCCTCGGCTCTTCGCCATCTGTGACAACCAAGACATCTCAGTCGCAGAAGCTTTCAGTCACGATTCCCTTCAAGTCCGCTTCCGTCGTTCGCTTGATCAGGAAAACCTGCAGCTTTGGGGTGAGCTACAAGGCATGGTGAGCCAGGTGCTCCTCGGCTTTGGCCTGGATAAGGTCTCCTGGCACCTGGAACAGAATGGCTCTTATTCGGTCAAATCTATGTACGCCCAACTCTCCCAGGGTACGACTGTCGCCCATCACAAGGACATGTGGAAATCCAAAGTCCCGCTTAAAATCAAGATTTTCGCCTGGCAGTTGGCACTGGATAAGTTGCCATCGGGGCAGCAGATTCTGACTAGACACGGCCCTTCCAATGGTCTATGTGCCCTCTGTGGCGCCCTGGAGGATGCAAGCCACATGTTCTTCGCTTGTTCCCTGGCAAAGTTTGCTTGGTCGGTTTTACGCCAGCTGCTTGGGTGCAACTGGTGCCCGGCCAACTTCGCCCAATTCCATGCCATCCTCTCTGGTTTCTCTGGATATGCTAGGAGGCTGCTGTGGGTGCTCTTTTTGGCGCAATCCTGGGCCCTTTGAAATAAGCTTGCGATCGAAAAGGAAGTTATTTCTAACCCAGCTGACATTATTTACAAAATTATTATTCTTTTGCAGCTGTGGAGCCTAAAGTTCAAATCAAGAGAAAAGGAAGGGCTAAACTGGATGACACAAGAGCTAAGGGAGCTGTACGTGCAATTGAAGCCCCCGGCGGCGTGAAGAAGTAGCCTCCTCCTGGTTCGGGACCTGGGCGTGTGGTGAAGCATTAGTGTTATCTCTCTCTTGCCGTGTGATCTTCTATGTTGGATCTTCCCATGTCGTGTCTATGTGGCCAAGCTGTAATGCCCAGCGGTGTGTAATCCTAACTGGCTACCGTATGGCTTTATTAAGTTAAAGTCGGGCAAAGTTCTGCCTGTTATTAAAAAAAAGTTTTCTTGGCCGGAGGTGGTGGGGTGGGTTTATACACTGGCGGAGGGCCGGATCCAGGGCGACCGACCGGACGTCTACGTCGAGCTCCACTATGTGGGCGACAACGTGCAGCCGGGGTTCGACCCGACGCGCGTCCGCTTCTTCATCAACCACGACTTCCTCGGCACCGTTGCCCAAATGCCCATCGTCGGCTAGCAAGCATGCATAGCTTTGCATTTGCATGCAAATCAAGTCGTTGTTGAATTTCTAATGAAAAACAATTTCGAATATGTCTTCGCCACGCGGGAGTGTACGGTAGACACGTAGATGTTGCTTTTGCAAGCTTAATCTACTTACTGAACTCCAATTTCATCTTTTCTCACTTCCTAGAAAGGTGGAGTACTACTTCCATTTCGATGAGTAATGTTTATAAATTTAGTTAATAGTCAAATCTTAGTAGGTTTGACAAAAAAAAACTAAAAATGTCTACAGCATGAAGTATATTATGAAGATATATTTTACGGTGAATCTATTAATATATTCATTTGGAATTAAAGTGAACGATGATATAGGGCATTATTTCCAAACTTTAAAGGGTTAATAAAATATATGCCACTCCAATTCATGCCTATTCGAAAAATGCCACTCCAATTCTCAAACTTCGAAATATGCCGCTCCAATTCGTCTATACGTTGAAAAATGCCATTACAGTCTCATTTTTGGTAGAAAAACTGTGTACCGTATTTTCTCCCGAGCGAAACTGCCCCTGGTTCCACACGTGACTAAACCAACACACATCCCAGTTCATCCGTTCGTATCTTATCATCTGCTCCACGAGAACCCTAGGCAGGGCGCCGCTGCCGCTACGTCGCCGTCCACTCGGCGCGGCGCGCCTCGCAGCTCCCAAGAGCATCCCCACAGCCGTCCCCCTCCTCTGCCCCGTCTGACATAGGCATCCCAAATGGGCCTGCCTAAAATAGTACCCGGGGTTTATTGAAGGCCCACTACCCGAAGAATAAGAAGACTCGAGAGCCCAAGATGTATTTAAGGAAAAGATAGAGTTGTAATAGGAAGTGTTATTTGTAATCTGGCGGGATGAGTTAGAAACCATCCCGGACTACTGTAATCCTTGTATAGCACGAATCCCTCGGCTCCACCTATATAAAGGGGGGTCGAGGGACGAAAAGATCATCGAATCATTGTCTGCAAACCCTAGTTTTTATATTCGTCGAGTACTTTTCGGCTGAAACCTTCGAGATCTACTTGCCCTCTACTTCTAACTAAACCCTAGCCTACAATTCATAGGCATTGACAAGTTAATCCCTTGTCACCGTCCCCCACGCAGCTCCGCCGCACATCCCCACAGCCGTCCCCCTCCTCTCCCCCGTCCCCCACGCAGCACACATTTCCCCCTCCTTCTCGGTGCGTGCTCCATGGTGGCGACGGCCAGGGCTTCATGAGCAGTGCATCCCCAAGGCTTGAGCCACTTCCTGGAACAAAAATGTCATCCTCGCCACCACAATCGAAGTAAGTGTTCGCAGATCTTGCCCAAGTTGTAATTTTTCATGCACTGTGTATTTATTTCTTAGTTCTTTTCCAATTGATTTGAGTGCCCATTGGATTATGGTAGGTTCGGTGGGACCGGGAGCAATTCTTTTGATTTTAAAATTGTTGTGGAGGCATGTTTCTACACAAATGCTGATGGTAGAAAGAGCTATGTGAAAGGAAGGACTATGGTATGAACGGTAGACATAGATAAGTTCAGTATTGGTGCTCTAACACATCAGCTAGCTGTAGAATTGAACATTGGCAACAATCAATTGGTGTCACTTTGGTATTATGGCAAAGTCTTGGACCAAAAAGTCCAACTATTATATGAGCAGCAACCCTCTTTGATGTTTGAGATGTATGCAGCCGAGCTGAATGTGTCACTTACTGTGGTAGTGATGGATGTAACTTGGATCCAAGTGCATCCAATTGTGCTGAAAATCGTGTAGAGTTTGTTTCGATTACTGTTGTACCTGCTGATGACCCACTAGTTATTGGCACTAAAAGCAGTCCAGGTACAACAACTCAGCCTGCACACCAGCCTATAACTGAGAGTGTCACATCAGAGGTTGGCAGTACAAGCCAGTCCAATGTGGCGCAAGCTGACCAAACACAACATCCTGAAAATCCTTTCAATCCATTTGATAATGAGGAGTTGGCGTTGATGATGAACACCTAGTTGGTGTTAGCATTCCAGAACATATAGTGGAAGCATCCTCTGTAGCACCTGAGGAGGAAGCATCTAATGCACCTGAGGAGAACATGCTCATGTCGGAAATTTCAAATTTCTTGAAAGCCTTGTATTCATGCATTAACATTCATTTGTTCAATGAGGGGCGCCAAGATCAAGAGCTTTGTTGATGATTATTACAGTGTGGCAAAGTTTAGGGCTGCTTATGCTGGGGCACTGCCGACCATGACTGATAAGACACAATGGGAGCAAGTCGATCTTGGCTTCCTAGTTAACCCACCTATACAAGAGAAAAGGCCAGCAGGGAGGCCTAGGGTTCAAAGAATTAGAGGTTTCCTTGAAGACCCAGGCAGGAAAGTGGTGAAATGCAAAAAATGTGGTCGTAAGGGCCACTTTCAAAAAACTTGCAACTTGCCTCCAGAAATTATTGCTGAAGCAGCACAAGAGCACACTCCTGAAGCTTCTATGGAAACTACTTCTGAAGCAGCACAACATCACACTCCAACTAAAAGGTACAATTATACTTGCCTAACTTTGTTTATGTGTACTGGGTTAACGTTTCTAAACTTTTTCACCTTTGTGTCATGCAGAAAGAGAGATGCTAATGCAACCGAGGAGGTAAATGTAGAAGATGATGAACCTATAGCCAATTATAAAAGGTATCATACTAATGTTAATTCTTTTATATGAGCATAAAGTTCTTACTTCTCATACATGCTCTAAAAATATTTGCAGACAGAAGACGCCAACAAAGAAGAAGATGCCAACGAAGAAGAAGACGCCGATGAAGAAGACGCCGGTGAAGAAAACACCAGTTAAGAAGAAGGCACCAGCCAAGAAGAAGAAGACGCCGGTTAAGAAGAAGACTCCGGTGAAGAAGAAGACGCCGGTCAAGAAATCGGCTGAACAAAAGGGAAACAACAAGCAAACTCAAGGTGCTGGAAAGAAACCTACAGGGAAGAACAAGAAGGAGATTGTGACACCATCTATTACTGATACTGTACTCAATCCAACTTTAGGAACCAAGAGAAGTCTGCTTTGGTGGCTTGGGGGAGATTCTGATGCATCTGCTGCTCCACCTCCGGCAGATATGCCATCTGATGCTCCACCTCCTTGTAATCTGGTGTGAACCTTGTTTGTAATCTGGACCATTGTATGTGTGTGTGTGTGTGATGTTTAAACTGGATCATGTGTTTGTGTGTGTCTGATGCTCAATTTGAGACCATTTGCACCTTTTGATTAAGTAATATGCAGTTTTAAGACCATTTTGTTTCATCTACTATAATGCAAAATATTGTCACTTGTAATCCGCTGTAAATTGGTTGTATTTGCGACAAGGTCATGCCAAATTCTTCCACTTAATTCGATTTGTAAATCTGGTACAAATAAGTTTGAATTTACTTGGTATATAATGCAACAGTACATGAAGCTTCGTTGCTGTAATTTTTTTGCTGAACCGCTGTGGGAAGAAAGGCTCTCAAAGCTAAGACATGTGGCGACGAACAGGGGCAGTTTCGTCCAGGAGAAAATACATTGACCGTTTTTCTACCAAAATTGAGGCCAAATGACTATAATGGCATTTTTCAACGTATAGACGAATTGGAGTGGCAAATTTCGAAGTTTGAGAATTGGAGTGGCATTTTTCGAATAGGCATGAATTGGAGTGGCATATATCTCATTAACCCAACTTTAAAAGGCTTGCGGAAGGGGGGTCCGCTGTCTCCAGTCCTTTTTAATATTGTCGCTAATATGTTGGTTGTTTAGTTGCGAGGGCTAAGGAGGATGGTCACCTAGTCGGGGGAGGTGTGTCAATCCTTGAATATGCTATGACACAATTTTGTTTTTGGAACATGATGTTTTCCCTTCTTCGGCTACCTCAGCCGATGTTGTATCCAGAGCATTGTGTCTCCTTTTTTCTATCTTAATGGAGTTTGGCCTCAAGTCCTTCGAAATATGAAATTAATCTTGTGTATTTTCGAACAATAATCTAGCTTAAAATTAAATTTCATAAAAGTGAGGTTCTTGTTTTGGTAAATCCAAGGACGCTCAGGACGAGTACAGAAGTATTTTTGGCTGGCAAGTTGGTTTGCTGACATTCAAAGTTTACACACCCTAATAAATTACGGAAGATTGTTAAATAAAGAATGGAAACAAGTACGCTGGGTTGCTAGGCAGGCAAATTGCTGTCATATGGAGACCGATTAGTGATTATTAATTATGTTCTTATGAGTTTACCTATGTTTTTGTGATCCTTTTTTCTGATCCCAAAAAAGGTGAGGAATAGATTGGACTTATATGGATCATGTTTTTTGTGCAAAGTTATCAATCGTAAAAGAAGTATAGGTCAACCAAATTGAATACTCCTATATGTTCGTCCAAAATACCAAAAGGTGGTTTGGGTAGAGGTTCCTGATATTAAGAACATGTGTTTACTTAGCAAGTGGCTATTTAAATTAAAGAGAGTGGATTTGGTGATCAAGGGGATACGTGAGCACCTGGTTATCACCATTGGATTTGGTCCACCATCGTTTGATTCTGCTACTCACTAACGGCCACTACCTCGCCCGTCCTCCACCTCGCGCATCTGAAGTCGCGCCAGTGTCTCCTGGCTTAGCGTGTCGCCGTGCACCTTCCCCGCGTCTCTACGCCCTTCGACTCGACGCGCCGGACCGCGTCGATGCGTGTACAGTGCTAACGTTGTTAGACACGTGTCGAGCAGAGAAGGGGTGCTCACGTAATGAAGATGGTGTGTGGCAGGAGCTGCTACAAAATAAATATCTCTAAAATAAAGCTTTTCCTCAAGTTCAGGTTAAACTAACTGATTCTCCTTTTTAAAAAGGAATGTGAGTGTTAAAGATGAGCTTTTTCAGCGAGGATCATTTGTCATTGCTGACGGAAACAATGTTAGATTTTGGGAAGACCCTTGGACGGTCGACAACCTATGGCCAACCATTATCCTTCTCGTTTCAATATCATGAGACAAAAAAATGTCACGGTTACAGAAGTGATGAATGATGTACCCCTGAATATTAGGTTCAGCATCCCCGCAAAAAAAGAATATAAGATTCAGCGGGATATTCTTTCATGATAAATGGATGAATTGGGTTCATCTATTTGAACGCCTCATGGTTGTTCAACTTTTGGATGACCGTGATAAATATGTGTGGCATCTTGCATCTTTAGAACCTTTTTCCGTAAAATCCATGTATAGGGACCTTAAGAACGATCATATTAGATTTCTTAGGAAATACATATGTCATTCAAAGGTACCACTAATGATTAGAATATTTATGTGGTGTTTACATAAAAAAGTGTTTCTTATAAAATATAATCTTATGAGAAGAAATTGGACGGGCTCTAAGAAGTGTGCCTTTTGTAAGGCTGATGAAACTGCGGATCATCTGTTTATTAAATGCTCTTTTGCGAAAATAATATGACGGGTCGCTTCACTTTTATTATATCTCCTCTAGCTAAAGTTGCACATCTATTTAGAAATTGGCGGAATGGAATTGATAAACAAACTAAGGATAAAATACTTATAGGCGTGTGTGCTTTACTAATTTTGGCAATATGGAACTGTAGAAATAATATTATTTTTAACAAGGTGGAAGGCGTTTTGGTTTTGCTATTCATAATGCTACATACCGGATCAAAATGTGGTCTTATCTTCTGCCGAGCATCAGAAGGAACCTATGAAGTCTGGATGGACTCGGTTGATGGCAGTCATTTGGACTAGTTGGGTGGCTCGGAGCATGCTAATAGGATAAAAAATGCATAGGCATCTTACATCTTCTCTTTCCCACTGGCTCATTCATGTAGCCATGTTACAAGATCCTCGAATTTGTAATACTCTGAATTTGAACACGTTTTAATAAAGACAGTTGTGTCCATCAGTTTGATGCAGAGGCTGGGGCACTATCCTCCGTTTCGACGAAAAAACATCGGGAGGGTGGAGGGAGATTGTGGGTGAAAGAAAAAGGATGCTGCCTAGAGGGGGAGGTGAATAGACGGTGTAAAACTTCTTATGTTAGCACCTTGAGAAAGTGCAGAAAAACGTTTAACTTGTCAAACACAAAATCTATAAACTAGGATTCACCTATGTGCATCAACAACTTATGTTAAGCATGATAAGCAACAAGCTGATATCAAGATATAGAACTTCAAGCAGCATGGTTATCACAAAGTAAATTGAATAAATAAAGGAGCTCATGTTAAGGAATAACGAAGGCAAACGAGATGATGATGATGTATCTCTTGTGGGTGCTAATATTTATTGGAGCGGTGTGGAGGTAAAAGCCACTCTAAATGCCACAATGGCTCACCGTATTCTCCTTGAGCCTTCCTACCAAAAGGGAAAACCTTGATCCACTATGGTACCGTTGATGGTGGTCACTAAACGCGTAGAATCTCGGAGCGAGATCCACAACTTAATTGAACTCCAGAGTAATCTTCAGGAAGGTCAGAAGCTTGAGGAAAACTCCACAACAATTGGAGGCTCCCAAGTAGTTACCACCAAGGTCACAACACCACAAAATCCCAACAAGCCGTCTAGGATTCCAAGAACCCAAGAGGTACAAGCTCCGGGTACAAACACCCGAGAGGAATAGCTCATGAACTTTCACTTCACCGAATCTCCGTATAGAACTCAAACCAATGCACCTGATGTAATAGAAGAACACAAGTGCTCAAGTCCTTCACTCCAAACTTTCACCAAAGCTATAAAAACTTATGGGAGAACAAGGGCGGATGGACAAAGGAAAAAAATCACAAAATAATCCAAGATCTAGATCAAATATCGTTCCCTCACTAAGAGAAGATTTTAATTGGTAGAAAAGTAGATCTAGCTAGATCTCCTCTCTCTTTTCCCGCAAGAATATTCAAGAATTATAGCAAGAATCAAGAGATAGGGCAATCTATTCAAGGTCAAAATGGAGGAGAGCGACGTAGGAAGACTTGGCTAGAAAGAGGAAGAAGAAAGGCTTAGATAGAAGCCCCAGTTTTCTCACCATTGGGCTGAAACCAGCTTGGGCCAGTAGTACCGTCCTGGTGAAGCAGCACTACCGCCCTTGCGTGCACGGTTAACTGTCGCATGATGCCACCAGCAGGAATACCGGCATGGGGTGAGCGGGGAAGCCCGGTAGAACCGGCATGGTACCGACTTGCCATAGTACCAATTGCAGGGCAATTTGGCCGGTAATGAGCTGCGTTCTGGTACCGGAGAGGTAGTACTGCCCAGCCTAAAAAAAAAAGCTCCCATCCCTCTTTTTCCAAACAAAAAAGGGGGAAATTATAAATGCAATAACTTGAGTTTGGAAACTCCGATTTAGGTGAAACCAATTTTGGTGGAAGAGGAATACAAGAGTTTCCTCACAAAAATGGGGTAGATTTTTCAACCAATTTAAGGTAAAACCTCTCAATATGAAGAACTGGTGAAAACTCTAAAACATAACAAGTTTTTCACACAAAAATCATTTTCGATAGATAGTGTTATTAATGAGAATAAACACAAGCTCTAAAATATCACATGGATAAGAACCAAGAAAAAATAAGAAATATGTTGCAAAGCATGCAATGTTTTGAGCTCTCTTCGAACGATGTGATCAAGTTACTCACTTGAGAGCCCTCTTGGTATCACGGCTAACTATCCTATAAACCGATATATTAACTACACCACGAGACCGGTAAGAAAGAATCATATCAAGAACAAACCTTAACCTTGGCCATTCCACCCGATCTAGATGATGAAGATCTTGATGGCATCAAGATGGAACATCTTTCTTGATTGTGCTATCTTGATGAAGTCTTGTGTATTGCTCCCTTATAAACCACTATGGGAGAGCTTCTTCTTTGCCATATCTTCATGAATCCATGATCACCATATGGATGTCAAGCTTCATGCTCATGATCTCTTCGAGATGGTTTATCTTGAAATTGCACACCATCTCTTTTTTCTTTATTATGTTGATGTCTTGAATACATATGAGAGAGCACTCCATCTTGATATTCAAGACATACTTGACATAGGCTCAACTTCACTCATGAGTCATGACCAATCTTCGGATCACTCCTTTATTAATGTCTTGGTCATCACTTTATCTTCTTCTTTCAACTTTGAAGCCAACATATGGCTCAAGGATGGCTATGGACAAATCCTACAAATATAACTCAAAGCAAATTTGTCCATACGAATTATCATTGATCACCAAAACCACACATAGGGGCTTCATGCACTTTTATCGAGGAGAGGAAGGGAATGCGCCATCACGGGTTCACAGGGAAGATGAAACACAAATCGGCATTGATACTAGTGGATGTCGTTTCCCATGACATAAATAAGATTTGTTTGGCCGCTTGTGGAATCGCTCGCGAAGACACGCAGTGTGATCACGTAAGAATAAGGGGATAAAGGAGTGGGATGCAGTGGTCTTGTGGGATGTAGCAATAAGATGAGATGCACGCTATGAAGAAGGTGTTTGTTCAACGACCCTAAAACTAAACAAAAACCAACTGATGTGGCAGGTAGGTGACGTGGCATACACTTAATCAAAAACAACGGAAGTAATGTGGCATGCTTGAATGTTGAGAGAACTATTCTGAATGGGTTGCTCCAATTTGGATACGATGGGAGGGAATTAAGCCCAATACTTCTATCCATTTTGTACATTCCGGCCCATAAATTATCTGTATGTATTTGTTTAGGCCCATAGAAATTGCCAACATTTCTAGGTAAAGCGAGAAATGTGAATAAGAAGCTAACTCCCCTCTGATTCTTTAATTTTTTTTAACTCCCCTCTGAAAGCACATTTCTATTTCGGTGCTCCACCCTTAGCACAACTTTCGAAGCGCAAAAACAAGAATGGTGGATATTTTTCCATACCCCTTCGTAAAAGAGGGTATGATCGTAAAATTTAAAAATCTGACATATACGTACAGCCATGTAGTGGCCCGTATGGCCCATGTTATCTTGTACGAGTAATTTTTATACGCATGGCATACTAATACGGTCACGTGCGTGTGATGTGGGGCGGTAGTTAGGCAGCTGGTGGTTACCTGGTCATATGATCTCTTCTTTCTTTCTAACGAGGCGCATAGAAAATGTATGTATAGAGACAGGTATACATGGGCTAGATTTGGGTTTCGACGGGCCTAAGGTACAAAAAGAAGACCGAATATAACCCCTCAACTACAGTTAGGAGGAAGAACTGAAGCAGGCTCCTGGAAACAAAAGAGAGAAACCCAATAGCAAACAATTCTGAATAAGCCCCCATCACTATTTCACGTCCCCCGAAACCCTAACCTCCCCTGCCGCCCCCCCCCCTCCCGGGCGGCAGCAGAGGCCCCCAGCCTCCAGCCCCCAGCGAACCTCCTTCCCCCGCCCCTCAGGCCGCCGCTGCTGCCGGCTCCGTTGGCGGTGGTGGTGCCCCTCCCGTCGAACAGCGATGGGGAGGAGAGGGCTTCCGCGGCGGCGCATCATGGGGGGCGATGAGGCGCAGGTTGAGGACGTCGGGCGGCACGGCTGCTTGGTCGTGGCCTGATGCACTTCGCCGGTAGCCATGGAGGAGTGGGTGGAGCGGTGGCGGCCTTCGCCCCCGGCGGTGGCGGCGACGCATGATCCGCGCCACCTTTTTCTTCTCTGGTGATCCGACATGAGTGACTGGTAGCGTGGGGGCTGCTGGTCTAGGTTTCTCTCATGCGAAGATGAAGACCTACCGGAGGCCAATCTGCCTTGTTCTGGCTGGAGTGATGAGTTCCGGAAAGCTCCGCCGACGAATGAAACAACGCATCTTTGCCTGGAATTCGCTGGATCGGGTGGTATTCGTTCGCGCGCACCCATGCTTTTATTCCGACCGTTTGGTGCTGGAGGGAGCGGCAGGAAACTCTTTTCTGTGTTGACACCAAGTGATTTTGGATCCATGGTGAAAGTCAGAAGAAGAGAATATCATGAAGACTGGATGGGAGGACTAGCTAAGGGAGGCTCAAGTCTCCGCAATGTTGAGGGACTTGATTGGTGTTCCAGGCTTCACAGCAGTGGTATGAAAGTGGGGGCACGCGACAACACAGGTGAAGTTCAGAGTCCTACCTTTCAGGGTGAAAACCCAAGGTCTGGTCTTAACTGGTTGTGCCTGGCAATGATCTTGTTGCAAGCATTGTTTTGAGAGCGAGGACTATCTCCAGGGTGAAAACCTAAGATCGTTGGTCGGGCGACGATGGTGCTGGAGCACTGTTCCCTTCTTGGAGGCGTCGCTTTTAGAGAGTCTGTATTTCAGGTGTTGTCTTGGTGGTGGATGTATTGTTGTTGTTAGGTTTGGGATCTTGTAGCGAAGACTTTTGTTTCTTAATTTTCTTTTCTCTTTTTTGATTGTGTGCATCCGTACTGCCATTAGGGTGTTGCGTTGTTGCAGAGGCTAGGTGTAATTGATATCTTCTGATATTAATACATTCTCTTTATCGAAAAAATAGCAAAACAATTGATTATGGTATGTAAACATGCATGGAGCATACACAATTCCTGAGAAAAGTAATGTGAAGTAAACAATCGTACAATAGTGTCACACAATCGAATTTGCTATGTGTTATCATTGATGTTAAGAAAAAAAATATTGCCGTATCAGGATGGCACGCAAGCGCGGATGCAGGGGAGCTAGCCCACGACGGATGTCCGGGCGACGGTCCCTTCGTGATCACCGGAGGTGGTGAAGAGGCGGACTCGTCTATGGTTGTGACCCACCGGCACGTGCTCGCCGTTACGGTGGATCTCAACCTCGACGATGTCCGGCCTGTCGGCGTGGATCTTGCTTATCGCCGGCACGACCGCCCATCCCACGACCTCCGGCCACGACATCTTCATTCTTTTCATTATATCATCCACTAGATGACAAATGCAAGACAGTACTGTAACCATATGTTTTATGCTGCTGATGTTTGTTTAATTGTCCAAGAATCCAGTAGGTCTTTGAGAGCTGCTGTATAGGCGATCTTTTTCAAAGAAAATAAAACATAAGTTTTACTCAGCTTATGTCTGTAAGTTTTCCAAGAATTCAGTATGTCTTTGAGAGCCCTTAAGCTTGTATAAACAATCCTTTTAAAAGAAAATAAAAACTTCCAAGCAACACATGTACAATACAGGAGCAACATTTGCTGCATCCAACCATTTGTTCATAGCAAAGAGAAATAAATGTGTATAAATATTTTTTTTGTGTGCCATCAACACATACAATAAGTACAACTGAAATAGTATTATTTCCTTCAATAAGAATACATCAAGATCCTCACTAAGAATCAAAGAACAAATGCGCACAGGCCACACCAAGTGGTACTTATCATACTTGCATATACCAAGATCACTATACATCATCATGCCATATCTATTAAAATATATAGATTCTTCAGTATATATGTCAAATACAAATTGAAGTAATTTATATTTTCCAATGAATGTTGATAGCTAGTGAAACATGCTGCTATGTGTCTGCTTTGAACTGCCTGCATATTTACATACACAAGGAAGTTTTGGCGCGGCGGCATGCCGCGCCCGTGCTGTTATCTTTTTTTTCTATGTTGCAATAAACATAGTAGAGCAAGTGGTTATATCTGGCATACAGATAACACATCAGCCAATTATACATATAGTAGGAAGGTGCTTTTAGATAGGTCTATACAGATAGAAGGCCACTCTAGATAATTATAGATGATCTTCTTGGTACGTAATATTACATGACTGATGTAGTGTTTATCCCAGTGGCAGTACGTAAGGTAGTTGTATTATGCATTGTGATCTCAGTAGCAAAAGTTGGTGAAATGGTTTCTTCATGAAGAGTCTCCGACTGGTTGTTATTTTATCATGTGTAGTCGATCTTGTTTGCCACACCGAGTGAAGCCTTGATGTTTCCTGCAATGAGGATAGGACATAAGATTACCGTTCTCTTATTATCTTGTATTATTTCTACAATTGACAACTATATACTTACTTGGTGAAGATAGGATTTGTGCTTAGTGACTGCAGTGAAGTGGTGGCCAGGTTGTAAAATTAGTGAGCTAGTGAAGTTTACTCGTGAGATATGAAATAGAGCGAGGAGTAAATGCGTTCTTTCTCGTCTTGCCTTCTATGGTGGAGCTTCATCCTGGTAAAAAGAAATGCATGATGTTAAATAGGTTATCAAAGGACATTTTACGTGACCATTTTACATATGCTCACATTTACCTCTCCTACGGTAGAATCAGCTCGGTTATGTCCTTGGTATGTCGGAATCAGTTGTCTCGGTTATGTCCTTGGTAGGTGTTGCTTCTGAATTTTTCGCTTCCGGTTGGTTACGTATGTCCTCTCGGTGGGTCTATAAGCTCACACATATGCTTCATTGGCTGGTGCAGGATTAGAAATTGGTATGTTGACGTGTCAACACAACATATAAGTATTTTTGAAAGCTATCACTCCTGTGATAATATAAGTGATAAGACAATGTGTGAATAGCATGCTCAATCAATATTTGTCATGTCAGTAGTGGCTTGAAATTCAAATACCTGAAAAATGGTAAACCGTTATGCCTAGCTAGGAATAATAGCTGAATTATGCTATCTTTAGAAGAGGCTGGATGATGGCCTTCCGCATCAAAATTCTCTGCGTGCTCTCCGCATAGAATAACAATTTCATGTCTACCACTGAACAAAAATACACACTATCAGTATGCATTCATACGTTTTGCTGAAATATTGCTATCTATACTCGAAGCATACCCTGCAACTTTAAAGTGGATATGTCTCCTTGGTTCTTGATTCGACTTTGGTGGAATGATGTCTATCAACCTTTTCGCACGTCCAATAACATCTGAGATTAGTAGCAAAAGAGAAGATTAAGCAGATGCAAACATATAGAGAGCAATACAAAATGGACAGGGTGCATTAACAGAAAACTTGACAGACTGGTATTGTCCCCTATGCGTGATTGCAGAGCATCAAATGGCATGGCGTTGTATGCAAACAGAGGAAAATTTTCAGAGTACGGAATGGTTTCAATAACCTTTGTGTGTTGGGTAAATTCTGAGCTTCTTACATCAGCAACAATAAAGATTTGATTCTTCCTGTCATACATGAATTATTTCAATGTAGAGGAAGAACATGTGTGACATAATAATAAAAATGGTAGAATTTTAATTTAATAGAATCAAGTAAATTTAGATTTTGCAGTATTCTTATTATAGTACTTGAATTGTCTCAGAGAGTGCAGAGGAAGAACATGGGATCAGGATAACCCTGAGAAGGAACTAAAATAACTATTGACGATACAGAATACTGGTCAGGCTTCAGTCTACTATAACATAGCATTTTGGCGTAAGCCATGTACTCAGATCGATAACATAGCATGTCGATCATAAATCATCATAATCATGTCGATTTTTTTAATTAGGAATTACGATTTCTCGTAGTTCATTAAGCACCCAAGTCTACCAACAAAAGACTTATACCTGCCAAATCAAAGGTTCAAACTGTAGGAAAAAATTAACCAGGCATATCTAACTGAGTCTGGATGATTTATAATTTATTGTGGAAACCTGACTAAATATGAGTTGGCAAATACTGTGTCTGAATTCATATTAGCAGAAAAAATCTCCGTCTAAATTACAATGCTAGGAGAATAAAATACAAGAAGCATTCGAAATCAGCAACAAACGAAAGACTTGGAAAGAGCACTATTTCTAGTCCAAGGAAAAGGTCAATTACACCCACAATAGTAAAAGGACAAAAGTTATGTACACAACTCAGTAGCATGTTAAGATAGAAGGAGTGTAAAATAATAACCATATGACACCCTTACACTTTCTAAACTGCATTTTGTATGACTTCCATCCACAAAAATCTCTATCACCTTGAAATAAATAAAATGTATGACCACTTTCCTCTCAACTAATACAGCTGAGTATACCAATGTTATTAACTGTATCTTCAACTATTTCCTTACATACAAATCTACTACTTTTAACACCTACACATGACTGGATGTAATAGACTGAATGTTCATCACGATCGTAAAAAAAATAGTGCTGAAAAGATTTAAGTTTTATTTGGATAATTGGAACAAAAGTTCAGAAGAAAAGCCAGAAGAAAAGCCTGTAATCAGCCAATCACAGTGGATTGCTATAGTACAATGAACATTGAGAATATGGAAAAAAATATTAGGCATATTATCTGACCTACAGCTAAGTAAGTTGACCAAGTAGTGACCGGTCAGATTAGGGTTCTATTGGCCAATGTTTTCGTATTCTCATTCTCTAACTAATCTTTGAGCTAAAAAAATTATAAGCACCAGCAGAAAGGTGGTACGCAAAGATAAGCCAGGTTTAAATATTCATGTTCTGTTTTGATTCTTTGTAGTAGATGACAAATTATAAGATGATGACGTCTTTCATAGTTTAGAAAAGGTAAGATGAGCCATCGCTGAATGTTACTACTCTATAATATGATGCCCATCTTTCTTTCTATTCAAAACTACCCTCGCAATAAAACCATTAGAGAATTGATACAGTTGCTTCACATTAGAAAAGAAGCTTAACAAATTGTACCATTGCTTGGCCCTGAATGAGCAGGTCAGCCCATTGTTCTATTGCTTCAGTCGGAAGCGGTGTCGCTTCCCATTGGCAAGGCTGAAATACACCAACTTGAGACACCTGAAATTGCATAATCAGGCACTTTAATTCAGTGGTTGAGCCCTACATAACAGTCGCTGATTTTAATGTATTAACTAACGTCAGAACTTCAAGAGATATGTGTGATTAATCCTAATTTATTTCACCCCACAGAGATGTATGCTGGTAGAATTAGACGATTTGCCAATCAAACTGAAGGTAAATTGAATGAGTATGGAAATACTAAAAATGAATGAATTTCCAAACAAAGCATTCTGCATCAATACAATAGCAGAACAAACTTAAGGAGCATAAGCGGACAGTAAACCAATCATATCAATTTAATTACATCAAAAAATTGAAAATTACTTACCTGCATCAAGGTGCTGCAACCTGAGCATGCTCATGTACATAGAGTTGTTAAGTCTGCCTTACCACCAAGGAGGTAGCGGCTAAGACCAAGTTGGATGAGGCGAGAACGTCCATCTCAATGGTTGCGGCAAGGCTTGTCAAGGAGTACCGAGGAGATCAATCTCGATGGTAACCTGCCGAGATAGCCAGCAAAGTAATCCAAAATTGAAGAAGCTTCATTATTCTAAAAATGGCATGCTTCTTAAATCCAACTGTATATATTGCGCTGAGCTGTAATATATACTTATAGAAGACATGTAAGCTACGGCATTACATTTGCACATCTAAAATTATTATGTGAGTCAAAAGAACTGATCACTCGCAACAAGTAAAAAAGTTGATAGGTCAATAGGTCATGACCTTTTTAGTGATGTACCGTGAGATGATCCACTCGGAGACCTGCAAGGCATTAACAGTTATAAGAAAGCTAACAACGAGTTACGCTATGGATATAACACATGTCGCTGCGAACAATCTAAAGAAAACACCAATAAATAGAGCATATAACTTATTGTATTGAAACGTATTGGTTAGCAAGACAACATTCAATCAACTTAACCATTGAAGTGCCTTTGAAGGTACACCCAGTTACGAAAGGCTGTTGCGGTCAGAAACCCACCGGCGGGCAGCGACGGGCAACACCGTAGAGCCGGGAACAACTCAGGGCTGCGGCTGGCCCTGGTCCCTCAGAGCGACGGCCCGCAAAGCCTTCTGGTCACACGTCCGATGCCTGTCGCAAGGGCGTGCCACCTGACCTATACCTGGTCGGGAAGGTGTTGGATGATGCCTCGCTTAGTTTCCTGCATGGCATACACGTAAACATTAAATACGAGCCTCGATCGGCTCTCGGGTTATCTCGTGAATCGGCTCAAAGAGCCGATCCACCCATGATTCGTACGAGGTGTACGAATATATGGTGGTCCTGCTTGATCAAGATAAAGCTAAAGCGATCTACGACGATTTAGGGTTTTCACCGCATAATCGGATCATCCTACTCACGATTGGGCCTCGCGCTCGCGTACGGTGATCGTAAGCCGATCCTAGACAGGGCCTAAAAACCAACACGAGGTTGATCCCCGGAACATCCTGTCTAGGGCTAGCAAACACACCCTACACGTCGCTGGATCCTCCAACCCTTTGTAAGGCCTAACTATTGCGGATATTAAACTAATCCTTGAAGAACAAGGAGCAACCGTAACGGATCGGATCTACTAAACAATGATCAAGCGGGGTGCCGCCCCTACACCTAAGATAGGTGTAAGGGCGGCTAGATGTACAAGGGTTGCACTACGACAGCATATGATACGAAGAACAATGCTAACCCTAATACATCTAAGATAACTACGTTGCTCGCCATCAAAAAGGCTTCAGCACGAGCAACGCATGAACAACGTAATAAGCTTGTGCTGCCTAGATCGCAAGATGCGATCTAGGCAGCATGGTGCTTACCGGGAGAAACCCTCGAGACGAAGGAGTTGGCGATGCGCCGAGATTGATTTGTGTTGAACGTTGGTTGTTGTTTTTCCATAAACCCTAGATACATATTTATAGTCCGGGGACTTTCTAATTCAGGCGTGCACCGAACCGTGCACGGGTACAACTCTAACTTCTAAACGACACGTATCCTACTATGGTACAGATACACGGGCATGCTAGCCCAAACTTTGCATATAAGGCCGATTCACGTATTTCTTCCGTATATAATCTTCAAGCCCATCTTGATCGCCGCCCACCTCTGACTCGGTCAAATTCTGGTGATAACACATGCCCCCCTGGTTTTGGAAATGACATTTCCAAAATCATTACGCTTTCTTTCGTCGGGTCATGTCGTGGCAGAGCAGAACTGCCGCAGAATCTTCCATCATTTCGCCTCGCCTCCTGGGCTTCTCTGCACGAATTGATAATTTCGGCATAACGTCCTCGAGAACCGTCATGGCATTAAACCTCCACTACACCCACTTTATTTATCCGTGCCAAACGGTTCGCCACTCCATCCCCTTGCTCTGTTCTGTCCACCAGCGCCAAAAAACCATCTTCCCATGTAGCAATGTCTTCCTCTTCCTCTTCCCCTTCAGGCTTGCCCCTCCAATCCTCGCCGAAGAGCAAGAACGAAGACAACCTCCACTCCGGAGCGAACCCCATCTCCTCCGACAAGGAGGAGAAAGAAGGAGAAGTAGAGAAGACAAAAGCCTCCCCCTCCGCCAGGCTCCCGCCGAAGAAGCGCTCCCGCATGTGGGCGGACAGCGAGGACGAAGATGATGACGAGGAAGGAGAAGAGGAGGAGGAGGAGGATGATTCCTCCTCTTCCGCTGGGTACCCGCCGACGAAGCGCTTCCGCTCTTGGGCGGACAGCGAGGATGATGATGATGACGAGGAAGAGGAAGCTCCGGCCGACGGCTGGGGTAGCAGCGGCGAGGAATTCTCCGGCAGTAGCGCCGACGGCGACGCCGACGACGATGCTAGCGAGGATTAGTTACGTAGGATTAGTAGTCCCTGAGCAATTGGCTCTTTCTTTTTCTCTTCCTTGCTTTGAGCAATCGGCTCTTCATTGTAAAAATCCTCTCTTATTGATGAAGAAGACTTTTCCTTAACTTGATTTTGCCGATTTCCCCTCGCACTGATTCTGCCGATTGTTAGTTGGATCAACGCTCAATGAGCCGATGGCAACGCATCGACCTCTTATGATACATTTCGAGATAGACCAATTTAGCCATCTCCTCAAATGGTACCCTGTGAACCTTGCTCAAACTCAGATCCACAACTTCCAACCGAACAGGTCCAACCCGCATTCACTGAGCGTATTATTAACGGCAACCTTTGTCTTTGGGAGAGCTCTAGGACCGTTGCTGAATCAATCCGGAGGCCGGAGCTGATACTTCTGCAGGACAGGCTCCTGCTCCGTTTTCCCGCAGCAACCATTCCTCAAAGTTGAGATGCAGAGCCAGCCGATTTCAACCAAATCGGCTTCCTATAGCAAAGGGTCCTTCAGGGTAAGCTGCCCCCGAGCCTCAGTTAAGGCGAGAAAAGTAGTGAGCCAGCCAAATGTGCCACCATCGGCCTCCAAGTCATCATGCGGAACCAGCCGATTTCAATAAAATCGGCTCCCCAGAGCAGAGAACCTTCAGGGTGAGCTGCCCCCCGAGCTTCTTCAGTCCACTTCTTGCGCCTTGCTGGTCAGATCGGCTCCTTTCCTTTGGCGGATTTGATGCACCCCATCCTTAACCTGATCTGCACGTCCATGCTGCTCTTGGCATTGGTCAGGGTCATGATCCCTCAAACTTGCCCCAGCTGATACTGCGGACTCGAATACTCGCAAAAAGAATTTGGAGGTTCTTGAAGAGAGGATCTGAGCCACCAAACCACTCCATTGAGGAGTTCTTCCATTAGAGTCTCTCTTCGTGACCCACTTCCTGCTCCATTGACCCTCTGCTTATAACAGTTATACCTCTTGAGTCGATGGCCATGCATCGGCTTTCTATCCTTAAGTCGATGTCTGCGCATCGGCTGTGCTTAAATTTTTTTCAATTTTTTACGGCCGATTTATGTATCGGCCCCCATACTTCAATGCCCATCATCAAAGAATATCTTGGGCTGCTGGGCATTTGAAAGACACTTCTACTTCGTATCCTCGTGTTCTATCCACCTAGGTGCCCCCCGAGCCGATTCTTTCAAGTAATTGAGGGTATCGGCTCTTCGGGTATTCTCTGTTGGATCAAATGCTGAACCCAGGCAGAATGTACGGTGAGGATAATTTTGGCCGATTGCTGGAATCGGCCTCCCTATTGATCGAAGCGCTCAATGAAGGTTTTGCAATGTTCCTTCATAGATCTTTAGGGGCCGATCCCCTGGATCGGCATCGCCATGTTTGTCCATCGATGTTGTTTTTGTTACACGGTTAGGCCGGTGGATGAAACCTGCCTAACCCCGTTCTCTGTCACGTCGATGCTTTCTCGTGGCTTCTCAAAGATGACCGGCCGTGGGCCGAAGTCCAGTTGTGCCACATGTGCTTCGTCTAATCCTGGAGCACTAAACTCCGTTGGAAGGATGAAGACCATGTTTGTGCCAGCCGATATCGCATCATCGGCTTTCTTTTGCCTGGGGCGCCACTCTTTTCTTCGTGGCCGACCTTCTTTGTCCAGGGTTCGCTGAATTTTAGCGGCCAGGTCAGGCCGTGCCTTCCTCAACATGTGCAGGTATAACCTTTCAGCTTCCTCCAACCCACGTAGACGCTGAACCCTTCGCTTTTGGGAACGGCTGAGCCCATCAGGGCACCACCTTGGCCGATGATACTTGTCTTCTTCTTCATCATCGTCCTCTTATTCCTCGAGATCTTCCACCCGAGCGGACTCAGCATGCTTGTTCCGAGGCGGGAGAGGCCCTAGACGCTTGAACACGGACACGTTAGCTGCATCCTTCTTCTTTTGTTTGCATTCTGGGCAGTTGCCGATTGTAGGCAATCGGCTCATTCCTGAATCCCAGCAGTGTCTGAAGAAGGGGTAGTCCCAGTGCCTATCCTCGTCGTCTTGCTCCCTTGACTTTTCCTTGGTGTGGCGCTCATATCGCTCCTCGTCGCGATCATGCCGACGACGTCTCCTGTCGTCCCTAGCCGGACGATCCTTTTCATCATCGTCGTTGTATCGTCGGCGTTGGTCATACTGACTCACATACTTGTTGAGGAGGTGATCAGAGAGAGGTCGATGATATCTTATGTTCTTTACTTCTCCCTCTGTGACGTAGCGCTTGCCGTCGTGGCGGAGCCGATCGCGTGGAGCGGCTTCCTCTGTGTCTTTGCTATGAGAGCAGCTGCCCTCATCTCCGTCCTTACCAGAGTGGTGCCCAGGTCCCACCATGTTGATATTGCACGAGAAATCTGGCTGGCACCCTCCATGGTAAGTATACTCCACCATATTAACGGCGGGGAAGGGGTGTGTGTCGACCTTCATGGCGTACTGGTTGAAAATTAGCCGTCCTTTTTCTATCGCCATTTGGATCTGCTGACGCCACACCCTGCAGTCGTTGGTGGCGTGGGTGAACGTGTTATGCCACTTGCAGTATGGCTTTCCGTTCAGCTCTTGCGCCGTGGGGATCTTGTGGCCTTCGGGTACCTTTAGCTGCTTCTCCGTGAGTAAGAGGAAGAAAATCTGCTCAGCTTTGGTTACGTCGAAGTCGAACCCTTTTGGAGGACCTTGTGGCTTAACCCACTTACAGGACACGGGGCTTGCCGCCCGAGCCCATTCAACCACTGCTACCTCTTGATCTCCCGCAGCACCTTCATCCTCGTTTGCCTCGACCAGGACCACCGCTCGCTTGAATTTGTCCTGGTAAACATCTGGGTGGCGCTGTTCATATGCCGACGGCTTCGCACCATGTGCGCCAATGAAGGGTAGTCCGCTTGGGAGGCCACGTCCTTGATCGATGATGAGAGACCCACCACCGCCAACTCGATCGCTTCTTTTTCACTTACGTGAACCGAATAGCATCGGTTCCTCACGGTCCTGAAGCGCTGGATGTATTCCGACACTCGTTTCCCGCGCTTCGTCGTACTTGTGCTAGATCGGCAATGCCAGCCTCGGAAGCCTCCGAGTGATACTGCTCATGGAACTGCTCTTCCAATCGCTTCCAAGTCCGGATTGAGTTCGGTGGCAGCGATGTGTACCACCCGAAAGCCGATCCTGTGAGGGACCGTGCGAAGAACCTCACACGCAGCTCGTCTGATGCTGAGATCGTGCCCAGCTGTGCCAAATATCGGCTCACATGCTCGATGGAGCTGGAACCATCTGATCCACTAAACTTTGTGAAGTCAGGGAGCCGATATTTGAGTGGTAGCGGGATCAATTCGTACTCGTTGGAGTACGGCTTGGTATAGCCGATTGTCCTCCTTTTCGGCATCATGCCGAATTGGTCTTTCAGAATTGTACAAATCTGATCCGCGGTGATGGCCGAAGGTGTCGAACCCTGAAGATTCGCCGGGGTGGCATACTTAGCCAGCCATGCTTGCTTTTCCAGTTCTGAGCCAACTGCAGGAGCTGAGCTCTGGAGGTTTGTCGGAGTGGCGTACTTAGCTAGCCACGTCTGCTTCTCAAGATCTATTGCCGACGTTCCTCCTGCTGTTCCAGAAGTCTCTGCCGTCGCAGCCTGGTTCGAGAGTGCCCGAGCTGCTGCGGTCGGCACGTATGCGCACGTGTATCCGTGCGGGATCTCCTTGGGCGCCTCATGTAGGAATTGGTAGTCACTAGGGTCACCACCAATCTTGTAGACGACGTATGCCGATGAGTTCGGCACTTCCGGTGCTGCCAACGCGAACGGCAGCGGTGGACGGGACTCGGAGTGGCATCTCTCCTTGGTAAGACCCCGGAGCTGGTCCCGACGGAGAGTACCGGTGGCTCATGATTTCCTGGATCACGCGCGAGCGACACGCTCCAAAGTGTTCACCGGGCTCTCGGAGTGGCGGTGCAGCGAATGAGCCACCATGAAGTTGATCTCCTGACGCAGCGACCCGGTGCGTTCTTCCGACGGGGAGGACAGGTCCACTCCATCGAGCGCACCTTCGGTGAGAACCCCTTCCATCCGATGCCATGGGTGCGGGTTTGTGGAAAGAGCCGATGAGGTCGGCTTCGAGGACTGCCTTGATCTCGTCATGCTTCTTCTTGAGCTCGTCAGTCAGATCCTCGTACTTGACCGGAGTGCCTTCCGCCATCTCAGATGTAGATGGCGATGCGGTGGATGTCGAAGATGGTCCCACCGGGCGTGCCAGAATGTGTTGCGGTCAGAAACCCACCGGCGGGCAGCGACGGGCAACACCGTAGAGCCGGGAACAACTCAGGGCTGCGGCTGGCCCTGGTCCCTCAGAGCGACGGCCCGCAAAGCCTTCTGGTCACACGTCCGATGTTGTCGCAAGGGCGTGCCACCTGACCTATACCTGGTCAGGAAGGTGTTGGATGATGCCTCGCTTAGTTTCCTGCATGGCATACACGTAAACATTAAATACGAGCCTCGATCGGCTCTCGGGTTATCCCGTGAATCGGCTCAAAGAGCCGATCCACCCATGATTCGTACGAGGTGTACGAATATATGGTGGTCCTGCTTGATCAAGATAAAGCTAAAGCGATCTACGACGATTTAGGGTTTTCACCACATAATCGGATCATCCTACTCACGATTGGGCCTCGCGCTCGCGTACGGTGATCGTAAGCCGATCCTAGACAGGGCCTAAAAACCAACACGAGGTTGATCCCCGGAACATCCTCGTCTAGGGCTAGCAAACTACACCCTACACGCCGCTGGATCCTCCAACCCTTTGTAAGGCCTAACTATTGCGGATATTAAACTAATCCTTGAAGAACAAGGAGCAACCGTAACGGATCGGATCTACTAAACAATGATCAAGCGGGGTGCCGCCCCTACACCTAAGATAGGTGTAAGGGCGGCTAGATGTACAAGGGTTGCACTACGACAGCATATGATACGAAGAACAATGCTAACCCTAACACATCTAAGATAACTACGTTGCTCGCCATCAAAAAGGCTTCAGCACGAGCAACGCATGAACAACGTAATAAGCTTGTGCTGCCTAGATCGCAAGATGCGATCTAGGCAGCATGGTGCTTACCAGGAGAAACCCTCGAGACGAAGGAGTTGGCGATGCGCCGAGATTGATTTGTGGTGAACGTTGGTTGTTGTTTATTTCATAAACCCTAGATACATATTTATAGTCCAGGGGACTTTCTAATTCAGGCGTGCACCTAACCGTGCACGGGTAAAACTCTAACTTCTAAACGACACGTATCCTACTATGGTACAGATACACGGGCAAACTAACCCAAACTTTGCATATAAGGCCGATTCACGTATTTCTTCCGTATATAATCTTCAAGCCCATCTTGATCGCCGCCCACCTCTGACTCAGTCAAATTCTGGTGAGAACAAAGGCCTAATAAGTACTGGTTAACTAGCTTAACATCGATAATTTGATATCTCAACGAACAATGCAGTCTGACAATACGTAAAAAACAAGCTTAGGAAAATTAATATGGATCAGCACATAGGCAGCAGCATATATGCTTACAGTGTAGAGCATATACAACTACAGTCTATAGCTTTGTAAAGTTACACCGATGAGCATAGATAGTTCTAAAGAAAGAACATTTAGCAAACTCTGATAACAGGGTACTCAGGAATTAAGCTTAGTGCACTAACACGAGAATTTGGATTAACCAAGGTTCAGTGATATTGGCCCCGCTATAAAAATCATATGAGAAAAAAGAGGCATACGCTGCAAATTGTTGTTTTGTAGGAGGAAACCCATACAAGGTCTAAGTGCTATACCGTGATTGTCTTTCCTCTCTTTCGATCAGCTGATTTATCGCTGATTGCCTCACGGACCATACCTTCAAAGAATACAACGTCCCCTGTTGGTACTTTGCTTTCTGAGTGCTCAAATTGTGAAGATCTGAAACACCAGTAGTATATTATGACCTGTAAGCATGAAAATGAAGCTTAATTGGAAGAAAGAAATCTGCAAGATTATGATAAGAAGAGCAAACGATATTACTGACAGCTCCCTCGAACAACACAAATGAAGAATTATCAAATAGGACATCAGGAGACTCACATTCTTCTTATTCTCTAATTTTGAAAAACCAATAACATCCACCCTATTATCTGATTTTGATAAACCTTTGGGCGATGGACCAGAAGACGGCGATGAAGCACACAGGGGAGCAAGCAAATCCGTCTAGTCACTGAAGTAGCTAGCTAACTATTTCTATGGAAAACTTTGGAAAGTCCAAGATTTCGTAAAGCACGTGGTGTGACCTATGTGGTATCCATTTGTGGGGAAAATGAAACCAGATTATATCATTCTTAGATGGCACAATAGAGAAAGCACAAAAATTATACCATTCAAAACGCGATCGGACGATAAAAATCTTTCCCGCTACCATGTACGCCATGAGGTGAGAAATCAGTGTATCTGGATGAGGACAAAAAATAGTGCAGCACAAGCCAGGGGAAAGACATAAGTTAAAATTTGGCACATACAATGACAAATACATGATAACAAAACATAAGTTGGCAGAGATGGGGATCATACCACACACCAGCGAAAGCCGCCTTCCCTGTGCGCATCATCTGTAAACCACCAAAACGCGATCGAACGATAACAATCTTTCCTGCTAGCAACCTCCAACATAATCTGGAGATTAAGTGCAGGCTGGCTTCCATAGCCATGGCCACTTCGATAATGGGTTTACACTGATGCTTCACTCCCTAAAATAAAATTAGCCTTTAGTAGTTATCACTGAAATTCAAAAGGAGCTGAAAATCACAAATTCACACAAACTTGCTCATCTACAGCACATACTTCACAAAAATAAAACCCAATTTTATGTTTTCTGTTGGAATTTATAAATCTACTCTCAAGTAGATCATCAGGCACTTCTTGAGCATAAACAAAAAAATGCATGTATCATTTAATCCCTCCAGAAATTAACCAAGCACTATTGAAAGAAACAACTAATCCCTCCAGCATTTAACCAAATACTGGACTCGTGATCTTCTATGGAACTGTTATGAATACTGAGGATAAAAGCACAAGAAAGTGAATACCAACCTCACCGACGAATCATTTTTCACAGTTATTACCCACAAAGATGGCCAAAGCAACCTGTGGTCCAGCGGCTTGGCAGGCAGAATCACCGGAGCCGTCGCGCAAGCACGCTCTCTTGCTTGTACACGCATTACCAATGGTTAACCTGGTGTGAAGAAACTGTTTTCTATTGGTATCTACAATCTACCTGCAAGCAATTCATGAGCATCAAAGAAATAACATATAGTTCAATCCTATCAGAATTTAACCAAATACTCAAGAAACATTAAGAAAAAAGGTGGAGAAACTAAGGGAAGCAGCATCGTCAACAACAGCAACTAAAGTGATTAATCGAGAAATACAACCTACACATACCTCTACAAATGAGGTGGGCAAGGCTTAATCGAGATGAACAAAAATGCATACAATTAGCAAGTAGGAGTGTTTTAGGCCTAGCTGATCATACCTTCATGTTCACCAAATCGATTCTCCCAAGTTGGCCCTTCTATCTGAACAAAAACCAACAACAAGAGGCAAATCTTAAAGAAATCTATACACGTAGAATATAGAGAGAGAAAGATTTGTGAGTGGGGATAAAGAAAGAGAAATACCTGCATCGGGCTGCACGGTGATGGCAACGCTGGAAAGGAAGGAGAAGATATGGCAGCCTGCCTTATGAAGTTATCAGTGAGTTTGTTGTTGATGACGGAGCAGTGGACGTGTCGCGGTCAAGTTCCCACTTCTCAGTCTCAAACAAGCTCTCCAACATCAGCTCTTCATGGTGCTGATATTGTCATTGATGCTTATTGACAATAAATCCAATCGATATCGTTGGTACCGAGGAAAAATAATTCAGTTGCACAAAGACTCGTGCATATGCAGCCCGCTTATGCCGATAGAGAATCTTGAAATACTAAACCACCCATCAAAGTTATTTATTACTACCAAGGAATCAAGAAACGGTCATGATTCTTTTAAGTTCTAGAGGCATGCATGGCTGGGAAAAAGGATTTACCTTTTAAAGCAACTCCACAGGTATGAGAAGCAAACAACATAACTTGATACCTCACATGGCTTTATGTCCACCTGAACTAAAAAAAGATTTAAAAGTTTATTAATTAGATGGATAAATCCCAGAAAGTGAGCCACCTAAGAAACAGATAAAAACACCTATTTATGAGATTAGCCCTCCGAAATTCAGTGGAAGGGACCATACCTTCAGATAACCACTTTAAGCATGATGGCACGGACAAACAAAACAAAAGGAAAAAATCATTCCACTTGTTAGCATGATCTTTAACAATAGCTTCAGAATGATCCGAGATCACAAGGTGCACACTTTATGCATTATATCATTGCATTGTCGTACTGGTTAAAATAGATCAGCGCGGGTACCTGTAAAATAACAAGTCATGCTTTTAAAAATAGTAAAATAGTAGGTTATGCAGATAACACATCACAATTAACAATTTGAGAAGGCAAAATAGCTAAGACTAACCTCAAACTAACTGCAATACATCAAGATCATTTTAAGAAGTCCTAATTCTGCTGTGAGTAAGGTCAAAACCTTGCAACTAACAAAAACAAAAGAAAAGGTCAGAGTTTGCTGACCCTACCGCTGGTAGCTACATTGTCTTTACCCTACTCAAGTGTTATTGCAAAGCCAAATTATGAACTCATAGTATCATGTTCTACTCTCTGCAAGAAAAGGAAGACCCATCTACTATTTGCTGCTCAAATCATGTCAAAAAGCAAAATGAACAAACATATGTGCCACGCAGCTAAATAAAGCTCGAGCATTGCTGAACCAAAGCCCTTGCAATAAGTTCCCAATGCAATCAATGAGTCACCTGTTAGCTATCTGGAGGAGCCTCTGTGGTCTGAATGTCCCATGTGCGTCAATGTACAAAGCCTTTCCTTCACCACCACCTTGGTCCAATGGAAGCTGAAATATATGACATACCGTTGTTGAATCTATAAATACTGAGGGTACTTGAAAAAAAGAAGCCACTACATACCAAGCTGTGCTCACAGTCACAGCCATCTTTGTTCACACGCCACCACTTCTTCTCAATCATAGCTGCTGGCTAGTTGATCATCTCTTTTTCAGGTCCATCACTTGTTCCATCACATCTAATAAGAATGGTCTGCAAATGTTCCTTGCTTCAGTCATTTCATCAAACAGATGGCCAAAAATCAAGAGAGAGAGAGAGAGAGAGAGAGAGAAGAGAGAGAGAGAGAGAGAGAGAGAGAGAGAGAGAGAGAGAGAGAGAGGGACCTGCAGGTGGAGCAGGCAGATCGAGGAGGAGACGGGGAAGGACGGGGTGGTCGCTGCCGTGCTCAAGGCCGGGACCAGGCTGGATGAGGAGGTCGTCGCTGCCCTCAGCTCGTCCCCAATCCTCTTCCATTGCCGTGCTGGAGGAAGATGTAGAGGGAGGAGGCAGAGGAGGTGAGAGACAGGAGAGAGAAAGAGAGCAAATACGGGGAGGGAGAGACCACGAGGGCATACCTGCGGGCGAGCGCCACTTCTGCCGGTCGCCATGGAGCAGGGGACGCGCTGGTGGTGGTCGAGCTCCTCGAGCCCCTCCCGCACCAAGGACCGCCGCCGCATCCTCCTCTCCCGAGGCAGCCGCCGCCGTTGTACCCGCATACGCGGCCGGGAGGGCGAGACGGCACGAGCTCGACCTCTGAGCCGGCGGGCCGTCGCCTCAATCCCCTCGGCGGCCGCGACGCCGGCCTCCTCCGGGACGCCTCTCTCGCCCGCCGCTCACCCTCCGCGCCGCTGAGCTCGAAAACCGGAGGATCCTCCACCTCTTCTGGATGGATTCGAGCCCGCCTCCTCTGCACTGCCTCGTATCGCTGGAGTGGGGAGAGAGGAGGCGGATTGGGAAGTGGCTCGGGTGCGCGATCTAGGTTTTCCCCCGCAAGCCCAAGCAAGGTGACACAAAACGAACCACATTGTTGTCCCTGTTCGCTGGACCCGCACGATGTTCGGTCCCAGCTGTCATCGAGCCACGCAGAGAAGCAGCGGGTGAAAAAAGAAACTACCATATCTAACGGCTGAGGTAGAAAGTGGGAGAGGAAAATCACTGTGCAAGGTGAAACCAGCGATCAGGATTCATTTGCCCCTCTCAGATGGCCTGGTTGGCCGAGTAGTGTTGTAACATTTATAGGAAGAATTAGCGAATTGGATCGACTAGCACTGGAGAAATCGGCAGAGTTGCATTAGTAAGTAACTGACGCAAATTGTTAACTGTATGAAACAAAAAAGAAATACCGACACTATATATAAAGCGCATGCCCGGTGCAAACCTGACGGGAAGAAGAAGAGGAGGAAACCGATATGCAGGCTATGGTAAAAGGGCTCATGCGGTCATTCCTGGTGTATTTATACAAACGCATATATAAGGGTCGTAATAAGCCCTCTCCGGGATTAACGCCTCCCATCGGGTTACTTTCAGTTGCAGCTAGAGTGAGTTTCTTGTTAGCTCAAAGCCAAAACATGCATCTGATTGCCGTGTGCAGCTGTGCTTTTTGGGTGTCAGCAAAGCGCCATGGCTCGCCTGAATTCTGAACCGGCATCATCAAAGCGACATATGGCATTCTGGGAGGCGAACTTGCTCCCAACCTGGCGATGCACTTTCTCCTAATTCTCGAATTTGTTTTCGTGCGTAGTGAGCAGTGACCACTTATTCCAAAGTTGAAAGTACATCATGACAAAAACGATACAGTCAGCTGCATAAATGCATCCATGGCCTAGCAATGCAATGCAGCTACCCGACTCTTGGAACAGCAATGACGCGTTTGAGCTCGTCCTGCGGGTCGAAGAAGGCGCACACGCGCGTCGAGAGGAACCCCGGCGGGATCTTTTTTGCGCCCGCCGCGATCGCCTCCACCGTGATGTCGGGCCTCTCGCTCTGGACCGTCGTCACCACCGCCTCCACTGGCACGCCCAGCAACTCCGGCCATGATGTCTTCTTCCGATGATAGCTCATGACGGCCGTGCTACTCCACTTCAATTCAACAGACGATGACTCGAGCACAAGCCACAAGGAAGACAAATCCGATGCATGAAAAGCCTCTAGCCCAAGAACGGATTTATAGCTAGAGCGGATGCACACAGCTTGTCATGATAAATCGTCTGGCCGGCGAATGCCGCCGAGAATACACTATTTATGCATAGACTCGTTCTGCAGTTAGCTACAAGAAAGTTTCGCTGTGGATGGATCGTTTGCTGACAAAACTGACGGAGTATGCTATCCATGCGACCGTGCCTCCTTACGTATAGTTGCATGCATATACATACTATACCGACGCGGCTAATTCCCGGTGAATTAGCGGTCAACCTGGTTTCATGTACAAGAGAGTATATAGCATAAAACTACTACTTTCTATGCAAAATTTTGGAAGACTACTACTCTTTATTCTAATCGCATAGAACTACCACATTTGACAGAGGTTGTCTCACATAGCACTAATCCTGAATTGAACACGAATTGATTGCCGTTCCGACAACGATGACCCACTGGCAGGCATGACGTGGCACTCTAGAGTCTGTCGTTTTGTAGATAGGTCCTTAAGTTTTGAAGGCAAATTACGCAGGGGTCCCTCGTGTCTCGCAGTTTTCAAATAATCACATATTTATTTTTCAAACCTTCATATCTTTTAAATACTAATTCAAATCAAAAACTTTTAATACGAAAAGTGCTCAGAAATGTTTAAATATTTCAAATATAAACTTTTTGAAACCATCATAACTTTTGAATACTGATTCAAATGAAAAAACTTACAACATGAAAAGTGCTCAGAAATGTTTGAATATTTCAAATTTAAACTTTTTAAAACCTTCATAACTTTTAAATACCAATTCAGATGGAAAAAATTATAACATGAAAAGTGCTTAGAAATGTTTGAATATTTCAAATATATAAATTCAATTCACTATTTTAGATAATTAAAATTTACAAACAAATAAATTACTTCTATTCATAATGTAAACTTTGAAAATTCATAACTTCAATTCTATAACTTCAAATAATATGAATAATATGTCTAAATTTATTAGAAAAATTCAAGTAATCTATTTCTAACATCCATAACCTCAGATTCTGCTTCTCGTGCGCCTGCGTCTTTGCTACACGTTAGTTACCTGAAGTACGTCGGTCTCTGTCGCAATTGCGGTTCCCTGTGAATGACAAGTGGACGAGCATTATTGCTGGAAGATCCGGGCAACACACAACCGCCCTCGCCGGGGCGGGCCGCCGCGCCACCGCCCGACCAGGTAATCTTCCTCGATCAGCGCAGGCCGCCGCGCCAACTCCGTTGGTTGCCCGTTGCGCTTCCCTTGTTCGTGGTCATGGGGCTGGTCAGGTACCCGCGCGAGCAAAGTATATAGAATAGAACTACCACTTTCTATGCAGAGTATCTATGTTAGAAATGGATTCCTTGGATTTTTCTAATAAATTTAGACATATTATTTATATTATTTGGAGTTATAGAATAGAAGTTATGAATTTCCAAAGTTTACATTATAAATAGAAGTAATTTATTTGTTTGTAAATTTTAATTATCTGAAATAGTGAACTGGATTTATGTATTTAAAATATTCAAACATTTCTGGGCACTTTTCATGTTATAAGTTTCTCCATTTGAATTGGTATTCAAAAGTTATGAAGGTTTTAAGAAGTTAAATTTGAAATATTCAAACATTTATGAGCACTTTTCATGTTATAAATTTTTCCATTTGAATTGGTATTCAAAAGTTATGAAGGTTTTAAGAAGTTTAAATTTGAAATATTCAAACATTTCTGGGCACTTTTCATGTTATAAGTTTTTTTCATTTGAATTAGTATTGAAAAGTTATGAAGGTTTCAAAAAGTTTATATTTGAAATATTCAAGCATTTCTGAGCATTTTTCGTATTATAAAATTTTCCATTTGAATTAGTACTCAAAAGTTATGAAAGTTTCAAAAAGTTATATTTGAAATATTCAAATATTTCGGAGCACTTTTCATATTAAAGTTTTTCGATTTGAATTAGTATTTACAAGATATGAAGGTTTGAAAAATAAATATATGATTATTTGAAAACTGCGAGACACGAGAGACCCCTGCGTAATTTTCCTCCAAAACTTAAGGACCTATCTACAAAACGACGGACTCTAGGGTGCCACGTTATGCCTGCCAGTGGGCCAGCGTTGTCGGAACAACTATCAATTCGTGTTCAATTCAGTATCAGTGCTATCTGAGACAACGTAGTTCTATACAATTAAAACGAAAAGTAGTAGTTTTCCAAAATTTTACATAGAAAGTGGTAGTTTCATGTTGTATACTCTGTACAAGGACACATGCATGTGCAATTACACATCCATGTGTAATTCTCGTATATATAAATCACGATGTAAATCTAACATCATCAAGTTGATGAAATTCTAACTTAGTTTCCGGCTAACTGCAAGTTAGCAATCCGGTATACATTATTCAAATCCCAGTCCACATCGTTCGTTGCGTCCACGCATTCGACAGGCTCGCATGTCTGACATGTTTTCTTCCATCTCTTTTTGCGTTGATCTGTTTCTTCGCCATGTCCGTTATTTTTCCCTTTACCTTTTGCTATGCCTTAAATTACAATGTGTCTCAGTCGATTTGCTGAGTACGTAGGCATTTTGACACCTTAGAGCATCTCCAGTCGTGTCCCTAAATAGCGTCGAATCGAGCGTTTGGGGGACGTGTTTTGTTCGTGCCACGTTTGGGGGACGTCACTCACTAGCCGCGTCCCCCAAACGTCCACCCTCAATGAATATTAGTGCACGAAAATAAAGGTTTTTTTTCAAATTTGATTATATATTATAAAGTTTGAATGAAAACGGCTAGATTTCATCTAAACCTAGCCTACTGACCGCCAGGCGGAGCGTTCGACGGTCATGTCCCGTCGTCGCCTCCCCTCCGCCGCAGCTCCTGCAGCGCGCCGCCTCTCCATGCGTAGGGCGGTGACCAGACGCCGCTGCTCCAGCAGCGCATCATCGCCTGCCCTCCCCTGTCGCGCCGCCTAGAGGGAGAGTTTGACGGCGGTGAATCTGCGCCTCTTTGCGGGCACGGGCATCGTCCTAGACCTTCTTCTCCGACTCGAAGGACTCGACGAGCGCGCGTTGCTCATCCGCCGCCTCGTCCGGGTGCGGCCCGTCGTCGTCGGACCACTCGAAGTCGTCGCCGTCGTCCTCCTGCTCCGCCTCCTCATCCTCCGCCTCGTCCTCCTCCTCCTCCATTTGCGCCTCCAGTTGCGCCGCCAACGCGTCGGCCTCCGCCGCCAACGCATCCTCCCGCGCCCCCCAGGCCGCCTCCGTTGCCGCCAGTGCCGCCTCCCGCTGCTGACGCTCCTCCGCCGCCTACTGCTGCTGACGCTCCATCGCCTCCCGCTGCTGCCGCTCGATCGCCCCCCGCCGTTCACGGTACTACGCCTCCCGCTCCATGCGCTGGCGCTCATCACACCACCGTTGGGCCATCTCCTCCGCCCGGCGCCGCCGCGACTCTTCCTGGGCAGCGGCGTCGATGCCGAACTGCGAATCCGGTGGTGGAGGTGGCGGTGGAGGAGGCGGCGGTGGAGGGAACTGGTCGGCGCCGGGGCGGTCCACGCAGTGGTGTTCGAGCAACGAGGGCTGTGCTTGTGGCGGAGAAAGGGGTGTCGGCGGATGTGGTGGCTGCCATTGAGCCGGGGGGGGGGGGGGCTTTTATAAATGGCGGTGTCGGGAAGAGGCCAGAAGCAGCGGAAAGAAAGTGCAGGAACGTGCGGTAGCGTGCGAACGCCGGCGAAGCGTGGAGGCTGCGCAACACCGACGAGACGTCTCGCCTGCCCCTCCGTTACCATTAAGGCAAAGCTGCGACGCTTCGGTCGTGTGTCACCGCGCGAATAACTTCCGTCGCGAGGTAGGCGGCGGTTAGGTCCAAATTTGAATGTGCCGCTGACGCGTCGGTCACGCCACTCCCTGCCTCACTTTTCCTTGTGTCCGGCATGCCCGGAGCGTCCCCTGTGGGGCGGAAATGGGCTCGGGGCGCCAGACACCGGATCGGGCCGCGCCGGACAAAAAGCAGCTTTGGGGGACGCGGCTAGGAATGTTTTTTTGTCCGGCGCGCCCCAAATCCCTTTAGGGGACGATTTGGGGGACGCGACTGGAGATGCTCTTAAGGCTCGTACACATGGGCTTCATTTGGTGCGGCCCAATCACACAAGGATTTTTATTTTTAAATTCTAAAATTTTGAATATTTGAATATCATTTTAGTGTAAAGTATACTCCCTCCTTGCCAAAATGTTGTGCATATAAGATTTTTGAAAAGTCAAATGATATAAAGTTTTACCAAGTATGTAGAATAAAATATCCTAGAATACCAAATCAATATCTTTAGATCCATCATAATATTTATTTTCATAAGGTATACAATAGGTATTGTAGATAAAAACAATTTTATCAGTAAACTTGGTCAAACTTTACATCGTTTAACTTTAAAAAAATCTTATATGAATTACATTGTGGCAACGAGAGAGTACTATTTTTTAAAACTAGTTGATTCCCCGCGCGTTGCTGCGGGCACACATAGAGACTTTTAGCAAAGGTGTTACCACAGAGCATAACAATTCCATCTCTGATAGCTACCAAATTATCAGTTTTAGTTAATTTCATGAAATAAGATACAAATGAAGTAATAGAACAACTTGTGCTACAGTTAGAATATTCTTATAAGATATTATTTTATCATATATAAATACAACTACTATGACTATGTATTAGAGAACTGAGCTCCATAGTTGATCTGAAACTTACGTTCTTCATTACAAATAAATGAAATCTTGACGGCAGCATATCCAAATTCTGCAACAAAGACAGTATGTCAGTAAGCAGTGAACATAAATGAAATGTACCATACCAATATATGAGTATCATTTTCTTCAAAAAATAATATATGAGTATCATAAATAAATCAAAGGTTAGTATTTACCGAGGTTGGCTAAAAGCAGAAACCTGTATAACAACAATCGTTACTTCGGAATTCCCCAAATAAGACAACTGCATACATTAGAAAAACAGACAGGTCCACATTAGAAGCAACACACTTGAGAGATAGAATCAGTGTTTCAGTCAGAAACGGTTGTTGGATGAAACTAATTTATGTCATGATAAACTAAAGATCAACAATTGTAGCACTATATGAATAAAGAAGACATTCATATTGACATGCAGAAAATGAGCAAATCTTATGAAATAACCATGCTGTGTGCCTGTGTAGAGGAAGAATTAAAAGAAAATTATCGAGATCAACAAACTTGCCTCTGTGCATACAAAAACCAAAGAAGCCAAAGGCATGTTACTAACTAACCAAGTTGAATTAATTGCAAGGAGCATTAGTAGAACAAACGTACTATCTGAAATCTGTAGTACATTAGAATATCATTTGTGTATTACTGAAAAAGGGGGGTTACCGGATCTGAAAATGATACTCCATCGATGCTTATTTGAGGAGCATTGCATAACTGCCATGGCCCTAACCTGCAGGGAAGAGTAAGCTCCATGGATGGTGTCTCTTGGAGAGAGACTCAGATTCAGCGAGTTAGCAACCTGTAGTGAGTGAGGCGTGGGTGTCGTCTTGACGTCGAGCTATGCCGAAGGGACGTCGCTTGATGTCTGCAACTGCAAGCACCCGACGACCTACCAGCAAGCACAACCCATTAATCATTCATCTTTGGTACGATGCACCAGAGGATCATACCAATCTCAATCCGCGGTCCGCCGAGAGGATAAATTGCATGTATGAGTTCTGACTTCTGAGAGCGATTCAAATGATACACCGGCCAAGAGGAGAAGAGGATTCGAAGCATATGAAAGATGGAGATGTGAGAACAGGGAGTAGGGAAAGAGACGGGCTGAAGTTGCGAATACTTGTAATTAAACCATTTGTTGGTCTCTTCGTATATCCAAGAAAATAAATTGAGCGCCACTTAGCTCCCAGGCATGGGCTCACGATAAGTTGCATGCAAATGAGCACGGATGCGATCAGATTTATTAGAGATTAAATGTGATTATTTGTTGCTAAAGCGTCAACACAAAAGATGATGATGTGTCATTGCTGCATGTCTGAACTAAGGACCATAGATTTGAAATCTAACGGATATAAATAATTGGGGTGATGTGGCTACACCAGATTTTAGCTTGCAAACATTAAATGCATTTTAGTGGGGATGAACTTTATAGATATCATAGATATTTTTAGCAAAATAAATGCAAGAAGTTATTTAATTGTTTATTTACAGAAATATTCATGTAATTGAATGAAGTATTTTTTTGCATTTCTAAATTTGTTCGTATTCATAAGAAAAATAAGTATTCCTAAACTAATGTTTGTATACATAGAAAACATTGTTCATATTCATCACAAAATATGCCCATACGCATAAAAATGTGTTCATATGCTTAGAAAGAAATATTCATGAAATCTACAAAAAGTGAAATAAGAAAATACTAATAAAAAGGAAATAAAAACACCAAATTTGTACGTATTTATGGAGAAAAGAAAAACCTCAAAAAATATAAAACAAAAAATACCAAGCCCTATTGAGCAGGATATTAGCCTGCGGAACCCAAAGCCCGAAAAGGGAGGTGGAGAGGAGACAATCCAATATGTGGAATTACAAACTCGAACTTCTTAATTTCTCATATCAAATATTTAGGGGTGTAAATGTAAATGATGCTTTGGGGATGAGAACATCCAAAGTGGATATTTCACCCGTCAATTTTGACTTGTGAAGGAGGTAAGGGTATATAGGTAACTTGCCTAGTGGCACGGCATGTTGTTTTTCACAGATTCTCTCAAAAATAGAGAATCACCCCTCATGCGAAGAAGAATGCAGCTTCCCTTACAATACTTATCCCACTTTTTTTTAGGAGGATAAAAGGAAAAGAAAAAAAAAGTATTTCTCGTGGTTCGGTCATGTTGTCCACGGGGTGCGTCGACGGAGAAGGATTCGAAGCTCGGAACTTGACCTTTGTCTCTTATCACTCTCCCTTTCAAGACGAACTCCAAATGTGTTAAGATCCGAACATGATAGATTTTGACCGGAGAGGATAAAGGCAAGTTACAAATAAATTGGAGGAGAAGTAAGAAAATAAACGAAAGAACAAATGAAATTCCTTTTTATTTTTTTGCTTGAGAACCTCCTAACCACCATGTCATGCGATCATATACTTGACTTTGTGCCCAAGTCATTAAAGTTAAACAGTGTTTGACGCTAAACAATTTGCATATGAATTTGACTAAAGCAAAACGGTCGACTCGTTGCCAGGTAACAAGATGGCTGTGGATAGCTAGATCTTCACGAGTTCAAGTGATGAAGATGCCTTCTAATATACTGTGTCAAGCTCTGCTTCAAATGGAACTCGGAATCTTGACAATGTCGCCCTAAAGACTGACCTCAGCCATGTTCGACCAATATACAATCCATTGTACCCAAGTTCAGAATCATCCATCGTTATAGAACTGCAAGAGAAAAAATAATTAGAAACAAATAACTTTCAGGAGCCATAGAAATTCATGAAATTTCAAAAAAATGGATTTTCTTGTTTAAAATATGTTAAATTTAATAAGATTCAAAGAAAATTGAATTTGAACCGAATGTGGTACAAAAAAATGGTAAAATTATAGTTTGATGCCCTTCAGAATGTCGGAAATTTCATGGCAAGTTTGAATCCTCACCTGGACCTACCAGTGGAAGTATAGGATTAGGGACACCCGTTGGACCCAAGAAAAAAATTGGGGATGACCGGGGTGAAAAACATTAGGAATTTGCTCCGAAGAAGTTTGTTGAAGTTTTATAAGCAACTAAGGCTAAATCACTCTGAATGGGTCATAATATTGTGAGATGAACTTCAATTTTACGATAGAGAGAATATATTTATATGGTGAAAATACCCCATGAACTTCAATTGACACTCAAGCCAAAAGCAGTACGACGGTTTTTTTTCTCAGTTTGGATTGACGATTGATTTGGGTTTTTTTTCCTTGAAGGGAAATTGCACTAAATACTAATTGCATAATAGGTTTTAAAGTTTTTCTCGACAAAACAAAGTACACCTTATGTTTTCAGAAATATGGTGTGATTTGTGTAATTCAAACAATAGAAATTTCAACGATCGGTTAGTATCATATGTGTTATTATTTCCATTGTTATGATTGTGAGTGACAAGTTTTTAATTAGTGTTTTCTTTAATTTCGAGTAGACAAGTAAAGAAACTTCTCAAATTCTATCCCGGTCAAACATAGTTAGGCGTGACCGTTAGTATAACCTGGAGAAGAGGGGAGGAGACTTGATGTGAAGCTGAGTTGCAGATCCTACGGAGAGTGACGGCCGGGAAAAAAAAGTTAATTACGGATAAAGAGAATATTGTGAGATAAACTTTAATTTTCCGATAAAGAGTATATTTATATGGTGAAGATACGACATGACCTTCAATGGACCCTCAAGCCAAAAGGAGTACAATGGTTTTTTCTCACATTGGACCGACAATTGATTTGGTTTTTGTCAGCACACTTCTATGCTTGAGCTTGTCTCGGCGACAAGCTGGACTTAATAGAAGTCATAACAAGATTTTTTTTCTCTTGCGGGGAAATTGTACTAAATACTAGTTGCGTAATAGTTGGTCAAAGTTTTTCTCAACCAAACAAATTACACCTTATGTTTATAGAAGATGGTTCTATTTGTGTAATTCAAAACAATAGAAATTTCAACGATCGGTTAGTATCATATGCGTTCTTATTTCCATTGCTATGATTGCGAGTGACAAGTTCTTAATTAGTGTGTTCTTTAATGTCGAGTAGACAGATAAAGAATTTTCTTGAATTATGGTCGGGTCAAACAAAGTTAGGCTTGACAGTTCGCATAATCTGGAGCAAGAGAGAGGAGACTCGACGTGAAGCTATGAGTTGCAGATCCTACGGAGAGCGATAGCCGGGGGGAAAAGATAATTACATATTTGCAGCACGTCGTGGGTACCGGCCACCCGTCCGTTGCCATTCTAGATAGTCGGACAGAGAGAGACAGCGACGAGACGACCTACGGCGACCTCGCGTTGTCCTGTTGCGGCTCAGTTGCTGCGGGGAAGCCACGGCAGAGGCGAGAGGGTGACGCCACGAGCTGATCGATCATGACGACCGCCACGAGCTGATCGATAACCAAGATAAGTACCACCATATTCTTAGTGGACGTAGCATCCAGTAAATAATGTGTTTGAGATACAAAACGTCCTGCGAATTGACCCCGTTGCAAATGAATTTCAAA
>NC_061511.1:6538578-6603688 GCF_022539505.1 Lolium rigidum | reverse complement strand
TTGTGCATGTGTTTGCCCTCCACTTTATCCAAAGACGATGATAAAACAAGTTATATGCATGTTACCCCTCATTTATCTCTCAAGAAATTTAAAACATATATAATTCTAAGAACTATACCTGTCCCGAGGTTGTTTCTGATCGTGAATTAGACATAAATATGTGACAATCACACGATTAGCAGCAGAACACTCTGCTTGATCGACTACAACTTGTTCAGCTCAGACAAGGCATAAATGAGTCCTATCATCTTCACCAAAACAGGAAGTTCTTATTAAATTCACTCTACATTGCTTTCGTTCATAACGACCCTCCGATGAACCATAAGAAATCGTGGAAACTAAAAATTTCTTTAAAAATTTAAGATCTTCCTTCGGTGCCTTTTTTCGATAAAGCGCACTTTATTACTTAAAAGTTTCAAGCATTACATTCGATTTCTGCATAACAAAGATGCACACAGCCGTACACAGTCTGAAAGGTAAAATGGAAAAAATCGATACAATGATCATCAAGATGCTGCATCGATGCCTAAGAGGATGCTGGTCCAATCCTGAGCTGCCACGGTGCCACCCATGTTGGATAATAAAATTCTTCATCGTGTCCTCTAACCGTGTAGAAACCTCTATAAACGGGTCATGGTTCTTCATACCCTGAAGCGATGACCATGAACGAAGCAAAGTACTGCACCGGTATAAGAGAGATTTTTTGAATTAAAAATAACATCATTTCTACATAGCCAAAGATACCAAATAACGGCAAGCGCTGCCACCCTAATAAGTACTTTAAACCTTTGATCCACCTCACTAAACCAATTGTCGAAAATATTGGCAACACTACGTGGTGGTTATAAGGTAGAACCTATTTGGATAATTAACCATATAGACCTTGCAAAATGGCAATGAAAGAATAGATGATCTATTGTGTCATCATGGTGACAAAAGACACATCACTTACATCCATGCCAATTACGCTTAATAAGATTATTTTTGGTAAGGATAACCCCACGACGAATATACCATGCAAAAAATCTTTGTTTTTAAAGGTATCTCATCTTCTAAATTTTCTTATTGTTAAACACCGGCTATATAAGTTGAACAATGCCTTGTACATGGAAATTTTAAGAGGTCCGATATTAAAAACTACTAAAGCACTAGAAAATTTAAGAGGTCCGATATTAAAAACGTGCATGTCTTTTATGGACATGTAAAGTTTTATGAATAAGAGACATAAGATTTGTTGTGAAAAAAATGTAAATACCACTGCTCCAAAAAGGAAAAAAAAATTGTTTATTTGTACACATGTAAAACCTTTCCTTTTTTTATAGGGAAGCTTACATGTGAACAAATTACTCAACTATATGCTTGTGTAATAAAACACAACTTAATAGGCATAAAATTAATGGTGTATGTGTATTTTTGAAGAAGAAAACAATACTTTTATCACCTCAAGAAGGGTAAGGCCATAAATGTTCTATGTACCACACAATATTTTGCATATACATGATCGGAAATACTTTTGTACACCCACGCATGGGTGTGGGTGTTTCCGTCACCGTTCATTTATTCTTCGAGATTCGTGCCCACCATAGTATATGAAAAGATTCCTTTCTCTCTCCTCGTTTTATCCGAATCTCAAAGCACAATGGACGGTGACGGAAACACCCACACCCATGTGTGGGTGTACAATACATGATCTTACCACAAAATTTGCAAAACTTTTTTGACGAGTTTAGTTAGCTCTTAGCTACTCTTTGAGAAATTTTTAAGTAAAATGTATCATTGTTTCAAATAACAAACATTTTAGTACTCCATGTAATTCGTGTTCACAACGAGGAGAAATGCTTTCAAATTGCATTGACAAAAGAGAATAGTAAGGGGAACCAGACATGGAGAACTTTAGACAAAACACAGATCCAATCTCTCGAGACCCTCTCGGAGAAATTCCACCTTATTCCCTCGCTTTCATTGACATGTGTTTATTGTATGATGAGTTTTGATTTTTTTCAGCCCTCTATGTAGATTTATAGTAGGAATGTATTAATCTCTCAAAGTGTTCCCTTGTTATTAGAGCATATGATCTACACTACATAATTATAATCATCTTTATGTAGTTATGGTTGTGGATCTATTGTTCAACGAATCATCATATTTTACATGTTACCTTGTTATACTATTATTTGTGAATATACATGTTTTTTGTTTGTCCTTGATATTAATATGTACATTTATGTTGAGAGAACAATAATGGGAATGGTGTGTGTTAGATATAGTGAATGGGGAGGTAAGGTGTAATTATCCTAGTGACATCAAGGGTAAAGAACGTGTGCATGTTAGTACTTTCTTGTATCACCCCACTAAGAATAAAGGGGTTAATTAGATATATGCCACTACCATTATTGTGTATTCTATAAATTCCACTACAATTTTCATCTTTCGTAAAATGTCACTGCAATTCTCAAGATTCTTCGAATAACACCACGCTCAGCCTTCCAAAAATGCCACTGCAATGACATATTTCAAAAGGTGAAAATTGTAGTGGTATTTCTTGGATACGCAATAATTCCAATGGCATATATCTAATACCCCATAATAAAAAGGGTGTTATTGATACATCTCAAACGTATCTATAATTTCTTATGTTCCATGCTACTTTTATGATGATACTCACATGTTTTATACACACTTTATGTCATTATTATGCATTTTCCAGCACTAACCTATTGACAAGATGCCGAAGAGCCAGTTGCTGTTTTCTGCTGTTTTTGGTTTCAGAAATCCTACAAAGGAAATATTCTCGGAATTGGACGAAATCAACGCCCAGAGTCTTATTTCTCCATGAAGCTTCCAGAAGACCGAAGGGGATACGAAGTGGGGCCACGAGGTGGCGACACACCAAGGCGGCGCGGCCAAGGAGGGGCCCGCGCCGCCCTAGTGTGTGGGCCCCTCGTGACGCCTCCAACCCTGCCCTTCCGCCTACTTATAGCCTTCGTCGCAAAAACCCTAGTACCGAGAGCCACGATACGGAAAACCTTCCAGAGACGCCGCCGCCGCCAATCCCATCTCGGGGGATTCAGGAGATCGCCTCCGGCACCCTGCCGGAGAGGGGAATCATCTCCCGGAGGACTCTTCATCACCATGATCGCCTCCGGATTGATGTGTGAGTAGTTCATCCCTGGACTATGGGTCCATAGCAGTAGCTAGATGGTTGTCTTCTCCTCATGTGCTATCATTGTTCGATCTTGTGAGCTGCCTATCATGATCAAGATCATCTATTTGTAATGCTACATGTTGTGTTTGTTGGGATCCGATGAATATGGAATACTATGTCAAGTTGATTATCAATCTATCATATATGTGTTGTTTATGTTCTTGCATGCTCTCCGTTACTAGTAGAGGCTCTGGCCAAGTTGATACTTGTGACTCCAAGAGGGAGTATTTATGCTCGATAGTGGGTTCATTCCTCCATTAAATCTGGGACAGTGACAGAAAGTTCTAAGGTTGTGGATGTGATGTTGCCACTAGGGATAAAACATCAATGCTTTGTCTAAGGATATTTGTGTTGATTATATTACGCATCATACTTAATGCAATTGTCTGTTGTTTGCAACTTAATACTGGAAGGGGTGCGGATGCTAACCCGAAGGTGGACTTTTTAGGCATAGATGCATGCTGGATAGCGGTCTATGTACTTTGTCGTAATGCCCAATTAAATCTCATAGTAGTCATCGTGATATGTATGTGCATTGTTATGCCCTCTTTATTTATCAATTGCCCAACTGTAATTTGTACACCCAACATGCTATTTCTTATTGGAGAGACACCACTAGTGAACTGTGGACCCCGGTCCATTCTTTTACATCTGAATACAATCTACTGCAAATATTGTTCTTTACTGTTCTTCGCAAACAAACATCATTTTCCACACCATACATTTAATCCTTTGTTTACAGCAAGCCGGTGAGATTGACAACCTCACTGTTAAGTTGGGGCAAAGTATTTGGGTTGTGTTGTGCAGGTTCCACGTTGGCGCCGGAATCCCTGGTGTTGCGCTGCACTACACTCCGCCACCAACAACCTTCACGTGCTCCTTGACTCCTACTGGTTCGATAACCTTGGTTTCTTACTGAGGGAAAACTTGTTGCTGTACGCATCACACCTTCCTCTTGGGATTCCCAACGGGCGTGTGCTTGACGCGTCATCAGTTATCCATTACATATTTTTTTAGGGTAGTACATTAATTCTCAACGTCACGACAACATACGATTAGTGCAATGCTTTGTGTTTCACTTAATTTCTTGGGTACCATGTCTTTGGGCACTTGGGAGTAACATTATCCATATAACCTATTGGGATGGATGTATTTATGGACATGGTACATATATATATGTTCTCATACAATGATACACCTAGACTTATAGGAGCAGTTGTTGATTCAGGGTTTGAGCAACGCTTTCACTGTTT
This sequence comes from Lolium rigidum, assembly GCF_022539505.1. Taxonomy (NCBI): domain Eukaryota; kingdom Viridiplantae; phylum Streptophyta; class Magnoliopsida; order Poales; family Poaceae; genus Lolium; species Lolium rigidum. The sequence goes on along the minus strand of NC_061511.1, from coordinate 6,599,230 downwards.
TAGTTATTTTACCGAAGGAAAAAATATGTGGGTGATCCTTAAATGCCAAGTTATCACCCAAAGCAAGAACACATAGGGTGTCAAATGGTATCCCACTTATAACCCTCTTTTAGTTGATTTAATAATTTTGTTGTTCAAATTTTGAGCAAAAAATTGAACAAGAAATCTACATGTAATTTTTTATACCCTGGTGACCTTTATTTAGTAAAATTCCGTGCAAAAGCTTGGCAGAACATGTCGGTTTCTGTTGGATGTATCATGCTAGAACATAGCGTCCATGTTCAATAGAAACGGATCTGGATGTAGCAGGAATTGAAGGAAGAAGCTTCTAGGGTACTCATAGTTTCTGGATGTAGCAGGAACCTCTCCTCCAGATGAATAAAGTTGACGGCCGACGGTAACGGAGGATGTAGTCCACACCAAGATCCTCTCCTCGCGATGGTAGTCAATGGCGGCTAGATCTGGATGTAATCTAGGGTTCCATTCTTGATGAAGGAGAAATCCTGGAGTCCGAAGGGGAAGGAGATGTGTAGCTGGTGCGGCTTCGACGGGAGCGAGTAGGATGTACTTTATTCATGTACCGTTGCACGCACTGGGCTCGTTGGTTCCCGCCCTATGTCCATGTATTTCCTTTTCGTGAAACGATCACATTCCAAAATCGGTAAAAACAACATGGTTGGAATTGGCTTTCTATATCGAAGCTAACCTCGGTGTAGCCAACCCTTTAGGGCTCCTTTGATTAATAGTATAGAAAAAATCATAGGAATAGAAAAAGCATAGGTTTGAGATGTCATGGCTAGTTAAATCCTATATGAAGATGAGTTGTATTTGATTGTGCCAAAGGAAATTTTTCATGAGGTATGACCTAATCTAATGTTTTATTCCTATAGGACTTGCACTACAAAATTCCTATACAATATGTTCCAATGAATCAAACAACTAGTGTAGAAAAAATTCCTATAAGATCTAAATCATATACGAATCCTATGAATCAAAGAAGCACTTATTATGTATCTTAGTATTATTATTGATGCTGAGAATCTTTACTAGTGAACCTACGAACTTTAGTCCTTGTTTGCCATGTTTGCAACCTTGTTTCACACTTTCACGCACTCTTTCTATTTCCTATTTTATTTATCTATTCCAAAAATAAAACAATATTTATATCATCTATTTGCTGAACTAGTCCCTTAGAGCCTCTCTAGCAGATATCCCAAACTGCAAACTGCAAACACGCGTATACAAGCCACCCCAGACCCGTTGTGCAGGCTGAAAAACCGTCGAGCAGCCCAGACGCGCCAAACACGGAAATAGGGTTTATGCAAATCAACTTCCATTTTGGATTGTGTTTAAGAAGGGCATAGCAATGACGGAATGTAAATGGCTTTCCCTTCAACCTGGGCATTTGCCTATACATTGTTTGCGCGATAGCATCCCAATCACCGGCGTTGGTGCCGCTCGGTCGCGAGTTCCACACACCCTCAATGCAACCAGCCCACCGGCTGCACGCTGTCTTGATGCTATCCCATCAGCCTTGGAGTGATCGGTAGGAGCGAGTTGGAGTAGAAGAGAGAGGTGGCATCAATTGGAAGAACTTATCCTCGATGCGTTGCTAATACCACTTGCCGGTTTGATTGGTGCCGGTCACGACATCCATCGAAACCGCCTCCCAAGCCCTAATCAAGATCACGTACTCAAATTCGGTGTAGTTGCCGGACCGGATCACTCTCCCCTTCACCTTTGCCACCGACCCATCAAATGCCCCTCTTCTATCTCTTCCAAGTCATCTTCCTCATCGCCGCCGGCTTCTTCTTCTTCCCCAAACTCATTGCCCTCGAGTCCCTCCTCCAAGTCGTCGTTGTAGTCGTTGTAATCCGCGAGCGGCGGCGAATCGATGTTGACGGACGCCTCGTTGAGTATGTCAGCGTACGACTCCAGTGCAACATCAACGGCGGGACTTTCGTCGACCACCTTGTGCGCAACAGCCGATACCGACGGCGCCTTTGCCATCACCGCCGTCAAAGTTGTAACCGACGTTCATCTTGGCAGCGGTTCGCTTCTTCGCAGCGGGTTTCTTCGGCGCCGGCTTCTTTTGCGCCGGCGGCTTGTTGGCCAGCCTCTTCACCCGCTTGGTCGGAGCGGGAGGGGCAGCGGGTGCGGGTGGAGCAGCAGCAGCGGGAGGGGCAGTGACGATGTGCTGCCCCAGCCGCTTCCGCTTGCTGTTGGGGAGGACAGCTTGCTGCTGGGCGTCGACCACGAGCTCTGATACGTCCATTTTGCATCACTATTTTATATCGTAATTTACTATTATTCATTGATATATTTCATATTTAGAGATGATACTTATGTTATTTCACCTATTTTGCATGTTTCATGATTATTGGAGAATCGCTCACCGGAGTCAGGATTCTGCTGGAAAAAGCACCGTCGGAATGCAATATTTCTGAAGATCAACAATTGACGGAAATTACACCGAAGATCTTATTTTTCCCGAAGATGAAGCCAGCCAAAAGGAGGGACCGAGGAGGGCCGCCATGGGCCCCCCATAGGCCGGCGTGGGCCCTGCCCTGGCCGCGCCGCCTTGTGGGGAGGGGGCCACAGCCCCCTTCAGCCGCCTCTCCTTCGCGTACTTCTTCTACCCGAAAACCTAAGGTGCGGAGGATAATCGCGAAGAGTCACAGCCGCCTCTGCGGGGCGGAAAACACCTGAGAGATAAGAGCTCTCCGGCAGGCTGAAAACCGCCGGGGAAATTCCCTCCCGGAGGGTGAAATCGACGCCATCGTCACCGTCATCGAGCTGGACTTCATTGGGATCATCATCACCATCATCTCCACCGCCGTCATCATCATCTCCACCGCTGCACCTCATCACCGCTGTAACATCTAGGGTTAAATCTTGATTGTTTGATAGGGGAAACTCTCCCGGTATTGATTACTCCTTGTTATTGATGCTATTGAGTGAAACCATTGAACCAAGGTTTATGTTCAGATTGTTATTCATCATCATATCACCTCTGATCATGTTCCATATGATGTCTCGTGAGTAGTTCGTTTAGTTCTTGAGGACATGGGTGAAGTCAAAATGTTAGTAGTGAATTATGTTGAGTAATATTCAATGGTTTGATATTTAAGTTGTGGTGTTATTCTTCTAGTGGTGTCATGTGAACGTCGACTACATGATACTTCACCTTTATGGGCCTAGGGAATACATCTTGTATTCGTTTGCTAATTGTGGGGTTGCCGTAGTGACAAGAACTCCGAGCCCCCGTTGGTATATCGATGCAGGAGGGATAGCAGGATCTCGTAGTTTAAGGCTGTGGTTAGATTTATCTTAATTACTTTCTTGTATTTGCGGATGCTTGCAAGGGGTATAATCACAAGTATGTATTAGTCCTAGGAAGGGAGGTGCATTAGCATAGGTTCACCCACACAACACTTATCAAAACAATGAAGATTAATCAACTATATGAAGCGAAAGCACTAGACTAAATTCCCGTGTGTCCTCAAGAACGTTTGGTCATTATAAGTAAACAAACCGGCTTGTCCTTTGTGCTAAAAAGGATTGGGCTACTCGCCGCAATTATTACTCTCGCATTTTACTTACTTGTACTTTATTTATCTGCTATATCAAAACCCCCTGAATACTTGTCTGTGAGCATTTATAGTGAATCCTTCATCGAAACCGCTTGTCAACACCTTCTCGCTCCTCGTTGGGTTCGACACTCTTATTTATCGAAAGTACTACGATACACCCCCTATACTTGTGGGTCATCAAGACTATTTTCTGGCGCCGTTGCCGGGGAGTGAAGCGCTATTGGTAAGTGGAATTGGTAAGGGAAACTTTTACTGTTCGTGCTGATTTTATTTCTACCTGCTGCTATAATTTATTATGGAGAGATCTTCTCTTGAATTTCTATTTGGAAAATCTACTACTACTGCAGAGGTAGTGGATGAGGCGCCAGGTGAGAAAGAGGTTCCATACAAAATACCTATGAAAATTATTGAACGTGTTGTGGATAACCGCTATGAAGGGGATGGAACTGTCCATCCTGGAGATCATTTACTGTTTTTACATGAATTATACGGGTTATTCAAGTGTGCAGGTATTGCTATGGATGAAGTTAGGAAGAAACTATTCTCTATATCGCTGTCTGGTAAAGCGGCGCATTGGTATAAATTGCTGAAGAATGGGGATTCTCTTGATTGGAAGGATATTGTGCCTCTATTTTATTCTAAATTCTATCCTCCAAGTGAAATTCACAAAGAACGGAACCGCATATATAATTTCTGGCCTCATGATGGAGAGAGTATTGCCCAAGCATGGGGGAGATTGAAGTCTTTAATGCTCAAATGCCCCATTCATGAGCATCCTGGTAATATCATTATTGATAATTTCTATGCAGGACTTTCTTTTCAAGATAAAACCTTGTTGGATACTACTTGTTCTGGATCATTTACACGCAACAAAGAAGAGTTTAAAAGGGACCTTCTTGATCGGATTTAGGAGAATACTGAAGGATGGGAGAACGACAAAGATAGAGAGTCAGGTATAAATTATGATTATGAATGCATTGAAACTTTTATGGATACTGATAAATTTCGTAATATGAGTGCTACTTACACTACAAGAAAAGTTCTGATAGACAACGTCTCAAAATCGTCCGCTAAGGGGTATTTTTCGTCGCCTATGGGCCTAACCCGACGATATGGGTTCTGTTGTCGAAACTGCGTCAGGGCAAAGTCCTACGACGATTTTTTCGGTCCGTCGCGCTTGGGTGCCCTTCCGCCACGGAAAATCGGACCGTTGCAGAAGTGTTTCCGGGAGCCCGTTGACTGCTGACGTCATGCAAGTGTTATCGGGCCGAAAACATGTGGGACCCACTTTCATGTTATCGGGCCGGCCCATTTACCAAGTGGGGTCCACCTTAAAGCAAGTGGGCCGGCCCAAGAAGTTATTGGGCCGGCCCAATTAGCACGTGGGTCCCACTTTCCTGCTAATCGGGCCGGCCCATTTAGTGCGTGGTCTCCACATTAGATCAAATGGGCCGGCCCACCAAGCCAGTGGGCCGGGCCAAAAGCACAGGTGGATCCCACTTTCCTGTTAATGGGCCAGCCCATTTAGTATGTGGGGTCCACCATATAGCAAGTGGGCCGGCCCAACAAGATAGTGGGTCGGGCCAAAACACAGGTGGGTCCCACTTTCCAGTTAAAGGGCCGGCCCATTTAGTATGTGGGGTCCACCATATAGCAAGTGGGCCGGCCCCACAAGCTAGTGTGCCGGGCCAAAAGCACAGGTGGGTCCCACTTTCCAGTTAAAGGGCCGGCCCATTTAGTATGTGGTGTCCACCATATAGCAAGTGGGCCGGCCCAACACGCTAGTGGGCCGGGCCAAAAGCGCGGTGGGTCCCACTTTCCTCTTAAAGGGCCGGCCCATTTAGTATGTGGGGTCCATCATGTAGCAAGTGGGCCGGCCCAACAAGACAGTGGGCCGGGCCAAAAGCACAGGTGGGTCCCACTTTCCTGTTAACGGGCCGGTCCAGTAAGTAAGTGAGCCGGCCCAAAATGAAAGTGGGTCCCACACTACTGTTAATGGGCCGGCCCAATCTGTTATAGGGCCCTGGTTGTTTGACTAGTCAACTTGCATTAAATTTCATGAGCCTAAAATCTCGATATCAATGATACACACAATTACATACACAAATAAAATAACTAGGAAAATTACAAGGCAATTAATGTGCCCAAATAAAAAAATTACAAAGAATCATTGAGGACTTCTATTAGCATCATCAATAACACGTTGACATTTGGCAATCGCCTTGATTGAATCTTGTGTACTCTTGGTCAACATATCGCCTACGGACCTTAAAGCAAGCAATACCATGTCTTTTATAAAGTACAGCCTTGAGATGTTCATCTGTTTGATGAAAAGAATGGTCTAGGTTGACTGGCTATGAGAGGATGCATCGGAACAAAGATCGAACTTTTGTGGGCCTCTCTTCTAATGAAGATTGCTTCATCAGAATTGCATTCTGATAATAATGCAAAAAGAGTTAAACGATGAACTATGCAAACATGTATTAAACATTGTCGATATGAGATAGTCACAAGTACTAAGCGCAGACTTACATTATATCGTTGCATAGGCTCACGCCGGAACCTTTTTTGCGCTCTATCTTCTACTAAGGACTTCTTCATTACAACTCGCATTCTAGTAATATTGCAAACATAGTTACAACAAGTGAACTATTCAAACATTTATTATGCAATGTAGATATAAGATAATAACAAGTTGCATAAATAAGACAATGTATGGAACTTGTACTAAGCGGACTTACATCATAATAGTTGCACGTGGTCGCTTTGGCGACTATCTTCTAATGATGATCTGCTTCACTAAAACCGCATTCCGGTAATATTGCAAAAATAGTTACAATAATTAACTATTCAAACATGTATTACGCAATGTAGTGATCGGATAACAAGCATGTAGCGGAACATACTGGCTCGTTGCGAGGTCCTTCTCTTGCGTGCACTAGTCGTGGTCGACATGCCTCGTCATTTTAGGTTCGACCATCAAGTGAAATGCTAATCCTCCTGCTCCATTGTCCTTAATTTGTGTTTAGATATCACAATTAAGACCAAGTCAGCTGGTTTCAAATAACAAAAAACTTGAGCTGCCAAATGAATAAGCCAATATTTACCAGATATCAGATTAAAACCAACTAGATGTTGCTTTGCATGAGATACGAATTTCGGACATTCAGATTTAGAGTAGGGTAATGCCAAGGTTTTCCACATAAAGTAAACCGGCATTAAGAATGACCAAATGTCGAGTTCAAATCACCTTCGCAGTTGCTCCAAGACAAGCATATCAAATAGGCGTAAACATAGTAAAGCATGGATGGCATTGCTATGGCAGGGTTCCAAGTGTTTATCTCTTGCATAAGGAACAATGCATATAGGTTATAGATAATAACGGAAGTAAACTGGCAAAGTTACCACAAGAACTCAGATTCCAACCTTCCCTAGCGTCCCCGCTGTTAATGTTGGATATTCTAATAAGTGGTTCGAATGATCAATCCCTAGGAAAAATAACATTGACAAGTTAGTCTACGATAATACAAAGACCAGACATGCACGCAGCAATAACTATACAAGCTGCGCGACAGGAGCATTCATGGAAAAAATAGCTATAAGCTAAAGACGAGGTATAAGAGCAAGCAGATTGGAAATGCACATAGCATGATTATAAAAACAGTAAAAGAATAGCAGACACGAGAAAACAGCTAGCGGCTAGCGGTGAGCTAATGACATGGTATAAGAACAACCAGATTGGAAATGCCCATAGCATGACTATAAAAGGAATAGCATGCAGTACAAAAACAGTTGGCAGCAAATGAATGGGTCCCCTATAAATATGTGGATGCACACAGGTGTCAGTAGAATGAACAGGATGGTAGCGACCGGATAATGCTTTGGTACTGTACAATATTTAAACGAACTTCATGCGAAGTAACACATCAAGAAATTTAATGGCATATGAGATCTGCAAATAACTACACAAAACATGGCTAAAGAAACACCGCGATCTAACGGGCCAGCGTACTAACCAAGCTGCGGCGGGGTGGACGGGGCGGCAACTTGCATTCCAGCGGCGGCGAACGCTGGAGACGATGAGTCAACCCTGTTTCAGTAGAAGCGGGCGTTAGTGAAGCAGATCTGGTTGGCTGGCAAGGGATTCGGTGAAGTTGATACAGCCGCTGCGCCGAGGTAGTCGGTGGAATAGATCGGCTTCTGGGGGGGGGGGGGGGGCGGTGAAGTAGACACGGTTCCGTTGGAGAGGATCCGGTGCGTCGACGAGAAAGGCGTTGATTGCTACGCTGTGGATGAGGTCAGCGGTGAAGCAGATCCGTCGGTGGCGAGGTCGGCGGTGAAGCAGCATCCGTCGGTGGCGAGGTCGGCGGTGAAGCGGATCTGTCGGTGGCGAGGGCGGCGGGGAGCGGATCAGGTGGGTGGACAGCCAACACGATCAAGGCTACGTTGTGGAGGAGTATGCCGGCGGCGAAGCGGATCTAGTACTCGTAGAGAGTCGAGCTTTGGCGTGTGAGAGTATTTTTGAGCTAATGGGGCGAATGGTTGGTGGGTGGGTGTGGGCCTGTGGGGAGGGTTCGGGATCTAGGCAAGATATTTCATTGTTACCGAATGAGCCCTCCATGGTCGGTGGGTTGTAGCTTCCGGACCAGGGTTAAAAGGGTAAAACTAGTCACGGGATTTTCGAATGGATGAGGCGGGATGATTTGGCGCGCGGCCGAAATTTTCAGTTTCAAGCTACGAGCAGAACGACAAAAATAATGTTCTTCCCCAGGGAGCACCGATAAACTTGAATTTTGACAAGTTCACGGGAAAAAAATTCCTTTGCACATATGGCCTATCATGTATGAACATTCTTGAGTTTTAAACTATATGTAATGGCCAGCACTTGCGCAAGGGGCTCGTCTAGTGCGCACTAGTTTCCATTAGCACCGATAAATTTGAATCTTGACAAGTTCTTGGAAGAAAAAATTGATTCACATATAGCCTATCATGTATGAACATTATTTGGATTCAAACTATACATAGATGGCCAACACGTGTAAGAGGGGGTCCTCTAATGTGCACTAGTTTCCATTAGCACGGATAAATTTGAATCTTTACAAGTTCTCGAAAAAAAATTGCTTCACACATATGCCCTATCATGTATGAACATTATTGGGATTCATATTATATATAGATGGCCAACACTTGTGCAAGGGGTCCTCTAATTCTTGGGGATTTCAATCTATCTATCTCTCTCGATCTATCGTTGGTGGCCAGAACAACACACATATGCATGCACTTTAAGCGCAAAGGCGCGGGTGCCTCTAATAATTCATGTGTGTGCGTATATTTGAACATATTCTTGGGGATTTCAATCTCTATCTCTCGATCTATATATCGTTGGTGGACAAGAAACACACTTATATATATACGCATGCACTTTATGCGCAAAGGCGCAGGTGCCTCTAATAATGTGTGTGTGCACTCGATCGATGATCCCTAAACCTTAAACCCTAAAACCCTAATCCCTAATTATACCCTAAACATACACCCTAAACACCCTAAACACTAAACCCTAGACCCTAAACCCTAAACACTACTCCATATACCCTAAACCCTAAACACTAGACCCTAAACCCTAAACCCCAACCCTTGACCCTGAACCCTAAACCCTAAACCATAAACCCTAAATATATTTCAATCTCTCTCTAGATCTATATATCTTTGGTGGCCAAGAAACTTACTTATATATATATATATATACGCATGCACTTTATGCGCAAAGGCGTGGGTGCCTCTAATAATTAATGTGTGTGTGCACTCGATCGATGATCCCTAAACCTTAAACCCTAAAACCCTAATCCCTAATTATACCCTAACCGTACACCCTAAACACCCTAAACACTAAACCCTAAACCCTAGACCTTAAACCCTAAACCCTAAACACTAAACCCTAAACCCTAACCCTAGACCCTAAACCCTAAACACGTACTAAACCCTAAACCCTAAACCCTAGACCCTAAACCCTAATTAACCCTAACCCTAACCCTAAAACCCTAGCTAGCTAACCCTAAAACCTAAACCCTAATTAAACACTACATATATATAGGCCAACGACACTTAATTGCGCATCAAGCAGGCGACCAAATAATTAGCGCTGATAAATTAATTAACTTGAATCTTGACAAGTTCTCTCGAATGAAAACACATTTGATTAAGTTGCCTCATAATATATATACAATTAGTGTGCACGTGCGCATGGCATACCATGGACATATCATTCGTGCATATATATATATATCTCAATATATATCTGAACATATTCTAGGGGATATATATATATATATTTCAATCTCTCTCTCGATCTATATATATCGTTGGTGGCCAAGAAACACACTTATTATATATATACGCATGCACTTTATGCGCAAAGGCGCGGGTGCCTCTAATAATGTGTCCGTGCACTAGCTCGATCGATGATCCCTAAACCTTAAACCCTAAAACCCTAATCCATGATCCCTAATTATACCTTAAACGTACACCCTAAACACCCTAAACACTAAACCCTAAACCCTAGACCCTAAACCCTAAACCCCAAACCCCAAACCCCAAACCCTAAACCCTAATTAATTAACCTTAACCCTAACCCTACCCCTAAAACCCTAGCTAGCTAATCCTAAATCCTAAACCCTAATTAAACCCTACATATATATAGGCCAACGACACTAAATTGCGCATCAAGCAGGCGACCAACTAATTAGCGCTGCTAAATTAATTAACTTGAATCTTGACAAGTTCTCTCGAATGAAAACACATTTGATTAAGTTGCCTCATAATATATATACAATTAGTGTGCATGCGCGCATGGCATACCTTGCACATATCATTTGTGCATATATTTCAATATATATCTGAACATATTCTTGGGGATAAATATATATATTTCAATCTTTCTCTCTCGATCTATATATATATCGTTGGTGGACAAAAAACACACTTATATATACGCATGCACTTTATGCGCAAAGGCGCGGGTGCCTCTAATAATGTGTGTGTGCACTCGATCGATGATCCCTAAACCTTAAACCCTAAAACCCTAATCCCTAATTATACCCTAAACGTACACCCTAAACACCCTAAACACTAAACCCTAAACCCTAGACCCTAAACCCTAAACACTACACCCTAAACCCTAAACCCTAACCCTAGACCCTAAACCCTAATTAAACACTAAACCCCAAACCCCAAACCCTAAACCCTAAACCCTAGACCCTAAACCCTAATTAATTAACCTTAAACCTAACCCTAACCCTAAAACCCTAGCTAGCTAATCCTAAACCCTAAACCCTAATTAAAACCTACATATATATATAGGCCAACGACACTAAATTGCGCATCAAGCAGGCGACCAACTAATTAGCGCTAATAAATTAATTAACTTTGTTGAATCTTGACTAGTTCTCTCGAATGAAAACACATTTGATTAAGTTGCCTCGTAATATATATACAATTAGTGTGCATGCGCGCATGGCATACCTTGCACATATCATTCATGCATATATTTCAATATATATATCTGAACATATTCTTGGGGATAAATATATATATTTCAATCTTTCTCTCTCGATCTATATATATATCGTTGGTGGCCAAAAAACACACTTATATATACGCATGCATTTTATGCGCAAAGGCGCGGGTGCCTCTAATAATGTGTGTGTGCACTCGATCGATGATCCCTAAACCTTAAACCCTAAAACCCTAATCCCTAATCCCTAATTATACCCTAAACGTACACCCTAAACACCCTAAACACTAAACCCTAAACCCTAGACCCTAAACCCTAAACACTACACCCTAAACCCTAAACCCTAAACCCTAACCCTAGACCCTAAACCCTAATTAAACACTAAACCCCAAACCCCAAACCCTAAACCCTAGACCCTAAACCCTAATTAATTAACCTTAACCCTAACCCTAACCCTAAAACCCTAGCTAGCTAATCCTAAACCCTAAACCCTAATTAAACCCTATATATATATAGGCCAACGACACTAAATTGCGCATCAAGCAGGCGACCAACTAATTAGCGCTAATAAATTAATTAACTTGTTGAATCTTGACAAGTTCTCTCGAATGAAAACACATTTGATTAAGTTGCCTCATAATATATATACAATTAGTGTGCATGCGCGCATGGCATACCTTGCACATATCATTCGTGCATATATTTCAATATATATCCGAACATATTCTTGGGGATAAATATATATATTTCAATCTTTCTCTCTCGATCTATATATATATCGTTGGTGGCCAAAAAACACACTTATATATACGCATGCACTTTATGCGCAAAGGCGCGGGTGCCTCTAATAATGTGTGTGTGCACTCGATCGATGATCCCTAAACCTTAAACCCTAAAACCCTAATCCCTAATTATAACCCCCCACGTACACCCTAAACACCCTAAACACTAGACCCTAAACCCTAAACACTACACCCTAAACCCTAAACCCTAAACCCTAACCCTAGACCCTAAACCCTAATTAAACACTAAACCCCAAACCCCAAACCCTAAACCCTAAACCCTAGACCCTAAACCCTAATTAATTAACCTTAACCCTAACCCTAACCCTAAAACCCTAGCTAGCTAATCCTAAACCCTAAACCCAAATTAAACCCTACATATATATATATATATATATATAGGCCAACGACACTAAATTGTGCATCAACCAGGCGACCAACTAATTAGCGCTAATAAATTAATTAACTTGTTGAATCTTGACAAGTTCTCTCGAATGAAAACACATTTGATTAAGTTGCCTCATAATATATATACAATTAGTGTGCATGCGCGCATGGCATACCTTGCACATATGATCATTCGTGCATATATTTCAATATATATCTGAACATATTCTTGGGGATAAATATATATATTTCAATCTTTCTCTCTCGATCTATATATATATATCGTAGGTGGCCAAAAAACACACTTATATATACGCATGCACTTTATGCTCAAAGGCGCGGGTGCCTCTAATAATGTGTGTGTGCACTCGATCGATGATCCCTAAACCTTAAACCCTAAAACCCTAATCCCTAATCCCTAATTATACCCTAAATGTACACCCTAAATTAACACCCTAAACACTAAACCCAAAACCCCTAGACCCTAAACCCTAAACACTACACCCTAAACCCTAAACCCTAAACCCTAACCCTAAACCCCAACCCCAAACCCTGCTAAACCCTAAACCCTAGGCCCTAAACCCTAATTAATTAACCTTAACCCTAACCCTAAAACCCTAGCTAGCTAACCCTAAACCCTAAACCCTAATTAAACCCTACATATATATATATAGGCCAACGACACTTAATTAATTGCGCCTCAAGCGAGCGACCAACTAATTAGCTAGCGCGCCGATAAATTAATTAACTTGAATCTTGACAAGTTCTCTCGAATGAAAACACATTTGATTAAGTTGCCTCATAATATATATACAATTAGTGTGCATGCGCGCATGGCATACGTACCTTGCACATATCATTTGTGCATATATTTCAATATATATCTGAACATATTTCTTTGGGATAAATATATTTATTTCAATCTTTCTCTCTCGATCTATATATATATCGTTGGTGGCCAAAAAACACACTTATATATATACGCATGCACTTTATGCGCAAAGGCGCGGGTGCCTCTAATAATGTGTGTGTGCACTCGATCGATGATCCCTAAACCTTAAACCCTAAAACCCTAATCCCTAATCCCTAATTATACACTAAACGTACACCCTAAATTAACACCCTAAACCCTAAACCCTAAACCCTAAACCCTACACCCTAAACCCTGAACCCTAACCCTAGACCCTAAACCCTAATTAAACACGAAACCCCAAACCCGAAACCCTAAACCCTAAACCCTAAACCCTAGACCCTAATTAATTAACCTTAACCCTAACCCTAACCCTAAAACCCTAGCTAGCTAATCCTAAACCCTAAACCCTAATTAAACCCTATATATATATATAGGCCAACGACACTAAATTGCGCATCAAGCAGGCGACCAACTAATTAGCGCTAATAAATTAATTAACTTGTTGAATCTTGGCAAGTTCTCTCGAATGAAAACACATTTGATTAAGTTGCCTCATAATATATATACAATTAGTGTGCATGCGCGCATGGCATACCTTGCACATATCATTCGTGCATATATTTCAATATATATCTGAACATATTCTTGGGGATAAATATATATATTTCAATCTTTCTCTCTCGATCTATATATATCGTTGGTGGCCAAAAAACACACTTATATATACGCATGCACTTTATGCGCAATGGCGCGGGTGCCTCTAATAATGTGTGTGTGCACTCGATCGACGATCCCTAAACCTTAAACCCTAAAACCCTAATCCCTAATTATACCCTAAACGTACACCCTAAACACCCTAAACACTAGACCCTAAACCCTAAACACTACACCCTAAACCCTAAACCCTAAACCCTAACCCTAGACCCTAAACCCTAATTAAACACTAAACCCCAAACCCCAAACCCTAAACCCTAAACCCTAGACCCTAAACCCTAATTAATTAACCTTAACCCTAACCCTAACCCTAAAACCCTAGCTAGCTAATCCTAAACCCTAAACCCTAATTAAACCCTACATATATATAGGCCAACGACACTAAATTGCGCATCAACCAGGCGACCAACTAATTAGCGCTAATAAATTAATTAACTTGTTGAATTTTGACAAGTTCTGTCGAATGAAAACACATTTGATTAAGTTGCCTCATAATATATATACAATTAGTGTGCTTGCGCGCATGGCATACCTTGCACATATGATCATTCGTGCATATATTTCAATATATATCTGAACATATTCTTGGGGATAAATATATATATTTCAATCTTTCTCTCTCGATCTATATATATATATATCGTAGGTGGCCAAAAAACACACTTATATATACGCATGCACTTTATGCTCAAAGGCGCGGGTGCCTCTAATAATGTGTGTGTGCACTCGATCGATGATCCCTAAACCTTAAACCCTAAAACCCTAATCCCTAATCCGTAATTATACCCTAAACATACACCCTAAATTAACACCCTAAACACTAAACCCTAAACCCCTAGACCCTAAACCCTAAACACTACACCCTAAACCCTAAACCCTAACCCTAAACCCCAACCCCAAACCCTGCTAAACCCTAAACCCTAGGCCCTAAACCCTAATTAATTAACCTTAACCCTAACCCTAAAACCCTAGCTAGCTAACCCTAAACCCTAAACCCTAATTAAACCCTACATATATATATAGGCCAACGACACTTAATTAATTGCGCCTCAAGCAGGCGACCAACTAATTAGCTAGCGCGCTGATAAATTAATTAACTTGAATCTTGACAAGTTCTCTCGAATGAAAACACATTTGATTAAGTTGCCTCATAATATATATACAATTAGTGTGCATGCGCGCATGGCATACGTACCTTGCACATATCATTTGTGCATATATTTCAATATATATCTGAACATATTTCTTTGGGATAAATATATATATTTCAATCTTTCTCTCTCGATCTATATATATATATCGTTGGTGGCCAAAAACACACTTATATATATACGCATGCACTTTATGCGCAAAGGCGCGGGTGCCTCTAATAATGTGTGTGTGCACTCGATCGATGATCCCTAAACCTTAAACCCTAAAACCCTAATCCCTAATCTCTAATTATACCCTAAACTTACATCCTAAATTAACACCCTAAACACTAAACCCTAAACCCTAAACCCTAAACCCTAAACCCTACACCCTAAACCCTAAACCCTAACCCTAGACCCTAAACCCTAAACACTAAACCCCAAACCCCAAACCCTAAACCCTAAACCCTAAACCCTAAACCCTAGACCCTAAACCCTAATTAATTAACCTTAACCCTAACCCTAACCCTAAAAACCTAGCTAGCTAATCCTAAACCCTAAAACCTAATTAAACCCTACATATATATATAGGCCAACGACACTTAATTGCGCATCAAGCAAGCGACCAACTAATTAGCGCTGATAAATTAATTAACTTGAATCTTGATAAGTTCTCTCGAATGAAAACACATTTGATTAAGTTGCCTCATAATATATATATAATTAGTGTGCATGAGCGCATGGCATACCTTGCACATATCATTCGTGCATATATTTCAATATATATCTGAACATATTCTTGGGGATAAATATATATAGTTCAATCTCTTTCTCTCTCGATCTATATATATATCGTTGGTGGCCAAAAAACACACTTATATATACGCATGCACTTTATGCGCAAAGGCGCGGGTGCCTCTCTAATAATGTGTGTGTGCACTTGATCGATGATCCCTAAATCTTAAACCCTAAAACCCTAATCCCTAATCCCTAATTATACCCTAAACATACACCCCCTAAACACCCTAAACACTAAACCCTAAACCCTAAAGCCCTAAACCCTAAACCCTAAACACTAAACCCTAAACCCTAACCCTAACCCTAACCCCTAGCTAACCCTAAACCCTAAACCCTACATATATAGGCCAACGACACTTAATTGCGCATCAAGCAGGCGACCAACTAATTAGCGCTGATAAATTAATTTACTTGATTCGTGCATATATTTCAATATATTGTTGAACATATTCTTGGGGATATATATATATTTAAATCTCTCCGTTATCTCGATCTATATATCGTTGGTGGCCAAGAAACACACTTATATATATACGCATGCACTTTATGCGCAAAGGCGCGGGTGCCTCTAATAATGTGTGTGTGCACTCGATCGTTGATCCCTAAACCTTAAACCCTAAAACCCTAATCCCTAATCCCTAATTATACCCTAAACGTACACCCTAAACACCCTAAACACTAGACCCTAAACCCTAGACCATAAACCCTAAATGTACACCCTAAACACCCTAAACACTAAACCCTAAACCCTAGACCCTAAACCCTAGACCGTAAACCCTAAACCCTAAACCCTATTTAAACCCTACATATATATATATAGGCCAACGACACTTAATTGCTCATCAAGTAGGCGACCAATTAACTAATTAGCGCTGATAAATTAATTAACTTGATTTTTGACAAGTTCTCGATCTCCAATGAAAACACATTTGATTAAGTTGTCTCATAATATATATATAATTAGTGTGCATGTGCGCATGGCATACCTTGCATATCATTCGTGCATATATTTCAATACATGTTTGAAGATATTCTTGGGGATATATATATTTCAGTCTCTCTCTCTCGATCTATATATCGTTGGTGGCCAAGAAACACACTTATATATATACACATGTACTTTAATTTATTTGCCTCACAATATATATAATAAATATGCATGCATGGCCTAACCATGTATGCTTATATATGTGTTTAATTTGGAGATTTCAATCGCTCTCTCGCCGCTCTCTCGTTGGTGGCCAACAACACACACATGCACTTTGTGCGCAAAGGCATGTGCCTCTAATAATGTGTGCGCAGTCGATCGGTCTAGTTTTGATTAATCATAGCACACAAATATAGAAGTTGTATTTGAATCCACACAACCCTAATCTAAAACACATAGCCCCTAACATGGCCTAATTAATCGACCCCTTCTCTCTAGCTAATTAGTGGAAATTGCACAAAATCAAAAGGGGTCCCTCACTAATTATACATATATATCTAGATTGTGATAAACTTTTGCCCCATATTTGGTGGATGGGTGCATCTTGGCATGTAAAACAATTAATGTTTGCAAATGGCGTTGTCAAAATTTATGTACAAATGATTTCTTTCCATCCAAAGTGCATAAAATGGGAGTTTTAATGAAGAAGGTACAAATAAAACAGCTCAACGTGCCTCCACACCCCGATTTTCACAGGAAGTAGAGCATATTTAAAGGATAATTCCGGAGTTTTACTATTTTTCAAGCAACTTTGCTAATTTCCACCCACTCACATGACTTTATGTCGATTTAACGAAAATAGGGCGAATTTAAACTACATGGGCGGGATAGTTTGAATTGTGCGCGCTGCAAAGGGAACCGCCTATTCCTCAACCTTGTGCACGGCAAATTACACACGCAACTCCATTAAACACCACCTACCGGGCGGCCCGGCCGCATGACCACCCACCCACCGCTACACAACTTATCCCCGTCCATGCGAAGAGCTTCCCCTCCCCGTCCCGTCCGTGCGAAGAAGAAGCTTCCCCTCCCCATCGTTCTTCTCGAGACGCACCGGCGGTCAAGTTGATTCACGGTAGGGTTGCTATCTCTAGCTCAATCATGCATCGGGCAAGACGGCCTAACGATTTATATTTTCTTGATGCTGCTAAAAAAATCATCAGTATGCTCGAACTAATTGGCACTTTATAGTTTTCCGCTCGATTTGTCCTCGATCAATTTGTTCATTTGCGTGGGCATATAGAGTCAGTTCTGCACTCGATCCGTTAATTTGCTGAAATGCCATGGCAGAGATTTGTACACGATCTCGTTTGCTAAAATGTCGATGGGCATTTTTTGTTTTGTACTCGACATGATTGCTGAAATGCATAATCATGTACTAGTATAGTTTTGTACTCGATGGATATACATTTCCTACTTCGCCTTAAATTAATCACCAACCATTGTATCTCATAATTAAACGAGATGGATAGAACTTGGATACTCGCATGGACACTTATGTTCCCTTCATATATAAATGGTGTTCAACCCTTTATGGGGTTTATTAGAGCTCATGAAGGTCACGACCTGGACGTGTATTGCCCGCGCTGCACATGTATGAATGGTGAGAAGAGGCCTCACCATGTAGTGGAAGATCATTTACACATTTTTGGGATGGACCGCACATATGTTAGGTGGGTTTATCATGGTGAACCACATAATGATCCTTCAGCGGGAGAAGCGAGATCTTGCTCACACCGTATGTGTCTTGGCATATGTAGTTAATTATTTATATTGATGCTGCCATTGTTTCGATCAATAGTTTGCATTGCTGTGCAAGTTCTGTACTCAAATTTAACTTGTTGCAGATGGATGGACGGGAAGGAGAGAAAAAGCGCTTGCTTCAGGAACCGGGTTTCAGCTCTGGGACATGTGCTGTGCCAGATGAGAAGGTAAATATGTAAAACGGCATTTGTTCGGGTTGCATCCCTTAGATGTTTGTCTAATCTGTTGATGTACTAATTGCAGTAAGCATAGAGTTGAAGAGGTCTCTCGGTTTGATGGGAGATTTGAAGATGAATCTCGGTTTGATGCACTCGTGGATGGTACCGATGACGGGCCTTTCATAGACGAAGGTCCCGCACCTAAGATTATCCAGCCTACGGAAGGAGGCCGTGGACCGAGTACACGGCTTTGCGTTGAAGTGGATGCACGCCCGGAGATCATCGGTGGCGTCCGGGTAGTCTCAAGACCACCCAGCCCCGATGCACCCGTGGATGGTACCGATGACGAGCCTTTCATAGACGAAGGTCCTGCACCCGAGATTATCCAGCCTACGTAAGGAGGCCGTGGACCGAGTACACAGCTTTGCGTTGAAGCGGATGCACGCCGGAGATCATCGGGGCGTCCCGGTAGTCTCGGGACCACCTAGCCCCGATGCAAAATGTTGAGCTACTTTATGATTCGTACTCTTATGTTCCGGTGCTGTAGTATGTACTATCTTTGTTATGATTTGTACGCCTTTGGCGCTAGAACTATAATTAAGCATTCAGTGGATGATCGCGTTGCAAAATTTGACACCCACACAATCAGTTCATCGTATGAGTAGTAGCACAATTACTTCTACAACCAGTCCTGCCAACGCATTAATTGGTAGCATGAAACACTTTCAGGCACTCCCCTCTGATTCATATTAATTGACTCAATTTTGTCTAGATATGGATGTATCTAGATGCATTTGTTAACTAGACTAACAAACTTGAGTCAGCTTAATATGAATCGGTGTAAACCGCCCAAGTCCTCCAGCAGCTAGTTTATTGACTCTGGACTCCAAGCCTCTCGCGGCAAGCCATCGACGAAGCTTTGACCAGATCTTGGCCCGCTTTTTTTCTTTTTTTGCGAATAGCAAAGCTTTGACCAGTTCCTCTCGGGATACAGCACGCCGGTGAGCTTGCACGGTTGCACTGAGCACTTTCCGGCGGAACTTCCTCTGCAGCGCCCTCAAGCCGCCGCTGCGAGACAGCACGCAGTGCCTCGAGGTGGATGGAACGGACGAACTCGGGATCTCAGGGCGGGGGGTCCGCCTCGTCCGGGAACGATCTCCAGCGGGTTAACGAGGACATGCATGGCGGCCAGGGGATTTGGTTTTTTTTTTGTTGTTGTTTGAGCTTGGGATTTGGGGTTTTTTCGGATAGGGGAGGAGGAACCGAGGAAGAGGAAGGAACAGCCCGCGTGCTTGGCGCGTGGCAGTGTGCTTGAATTTCGAATTTTTGTGAAATGTTTCATTTCCCGCTACAATTCGAGGGTTTTCTTGACGCGCCAATGCGTCCCGCCGTGCGAGTTCAAGTGAATTTGGGTGCCACACTATGGGCCCCGGTTTCGGTGAGACATGTAATGACTAGTCACATCGTAAGTTCACTCGTGTAATAAAATATGTTACCCCTCCCCTTTATGTAGCCCCCTTTGTCTCTCCCGATCGAGTGCCGACAGCCGACGGATGCAAGCCGCTAGCTCGATCCCTCCTTTCGCCTCCACCGTCCAGGCATCCAGCTTGGAGGGGCAAGCTGCATCTAGACCAAGCGGATTAGGTAGTACTAGTAATGCTCTTTCCTTTCTCGAGATCGGTTCTTTTTTCCTCACCTCGATATCTTGCGCATCTACTATTTCCTATTCCGGGCGAAGGGGTGTCTTTCTCGGTCACCCTCGCGCTGGGAGTGATTGATGGGGGTGGGGGCGGGGGCTACCTTTGCTTGTATTGGGGTGTTCTTCCTTTATTTGTCGACATTTGCAACCTTTGTAGTTTCTGCAGATCCTCAATGTATCTTTTGTCAGCTTGTACAGGAAAGGAAATACCTCGGTGGTGGTAGGGGGGCAATGGAGCGTAAGGCCACCACGCATATGGGCAGTTGGCTGAGCTCGAGCCGCGTCCCCAGCCCCGCAAAGCAGGTACTCCGTTTGCTTATCCACTCGTCCGTCCGCATCCTCAATCTGTTCCTCGTTCCGGAAGATGCTTAAAGTAGCACATGTCTTTAGCTGTTTGTGCATAAAGCCTCCGTGACACCATGCTCTATATTCTCTCGTATCGGTTTGGTACCTCCAGGTTCCGTGCTGAGGCTATGGGGAACGAGAATAGCGCCCCACCTGCTGCAGGAGCATGGCCCGATCTGCAGCACAAGAAGCGAAATGCCACCGCCGAGCTGGGCAGGGACCGCCGAGGGGTAATTTTTTTTAACCAACTTACCATGATGTAGTCTGAATCTGATACTCCCTCGGATCCAAATTAATTGACTCAACTATCTGTAGATACGGATGTATCTAGATGTGTTTTTAGCTCTAGATACTACTACCTCCATCCCAAAGCTTAGGGATTATATTATTTTTAGAAAGTCAAACTATACCATGTTTGACTAAGCTTTTACCAAAAATCATTAACAAGCAAAATACAAAATTAATATCATTAAATAGGTTGTGAAATATATTTTCCTACGGTATCTACACAATATTATATTTGTTGATAGAATGTTCTAAAATTTTGGTAAAACTTTACTTGTTTTGATTTCTCAAAAATAAATAAGCCTTAAGCTTTGGGATGGAGGTATCTAGACAAAGCCGAGTCAATCTGGAGTAGTTTTTTTGTCCGTCCATAGCCAGTGTCCACGGTGCAAAAGGCTAAGAGCATCCACTATATGCATCAGTCTATCTCATACAGTAATTCAATATCACCGCTGAGGTCTGCCTTTTGTTTTGCTATTCATATGCAGACTGAAACTTTAGGGCCTTTACTCAAAAGGAAGATCAAAACTGCGGCTGATCAGGCTGCCATGATGTTGATGCCGCCCCCATCTTCTAAATGCCTCTACAAGCACAAGGCCACGCGCCCGCTGGGTGGTGATCTTTTAATGAATATGGTATATTTTCTTAATCCACAAAACATGCCTTGATATTTGTCTGTTTATTGTCGGTTTTTTCTAATGCTTGCCAAAAGTTTTCAACAACAACAAGAACAACAACCAAGCCTTTCAGTCCCAAACAAGTTGGGGTAGGCTATAGTTGAAGCCCATAAGATCTCGAAGTCAAAAGTTTAGAAACACCAAATTCGTTTGCTTACAATCATCATACAGTAATGTTCATCTACTCTCCAGTTCCCCTAACCCAACAAAAAATGATGTTAATTACGATTTTTAGATTAAAAGAGCACCATTAGGCGCCGTTAATTACGATTTTGAGATTAAATGTCATTTGCAATTGCTAATTACAATTTTGAGGCAAATGATTAGTTTAACCTTGATCTGTTCCGCTCTCCATTTTTCCCAACCGAAAAAATGTAACCATTCCATTCCATTCCACGCTGTTTCAGAACCGAACACACCCTTGCATTGTTGTGAACTGTTGTCCATACACAGCCATACCCTTCCACTTACATCCAGCACTATATGCATCAGTCTGTCTCAGAGTCATTCAATATCACCGCTGAGATCTGTTCCCATTCTTATGCAGTGCTGAAACTCGCTGCGCCTTTACTCAAGTGGATGCAAAATGAGGTTGATGAGGCTGCTGTGAGGACGATGGTGCCGGCACCATCATCCGAAAACCTCTACAAGCACGAGGCCATGGGCCAGCTGGGTGGTGACCTTTTAATGAATCTGGTATATTTTCTTAATCCACATACATGATTTTATTATTATCTATTTAATTACTGTTGGCTTTGCCTAATGCTTACCAAAAGTTCAGAAACACTGCGTTTGCTTACAATCATCATACACTAATTTTTCACTTTTCAGTCTGTCTCATCCAGTATATAAACCGTTGAGTTCCGTTGGCTTCTTTTGTAATCATTTGCATTGTTGTCAACTGTTGTCTATGCACAACCCTATTCTTCCACTTACATCCCGCTAGTTTTTGCATCAGTCCATCTCATAGATTTATTAAATATCAATGATGAGTTCTGTTGCTATTCATATGCAGGATGAAGCTTCTGTGCCTCTACTCAAATGGATAAAAAAATGATCCTGATGAGGTCGTTGTGAAGATGATGGTGCCGCCACCATCTTCTCGAAAACCTCCTCAAGCACAAGGCCACGGGGCAGCTGGGTGGTATCCTTTTTAAGCAGGTATATTTTCTTAATCCTCATACATGATTTGATTTGTCTCGTTTATTGCCGGCTTTGTCTAATTATGCTTACCAATAGTTCGAAACACACACAACCCTATTCTTCCACTTACATCCAAGCACTATATGCATCGTTGTCTCATAGATTCATTTTATATATCATCGTCGATGTCTGTTGCTCATCAATTTTCATATGCATACTGAAACTGCTAAGCCTTCATTGGTCAAAAGGATTGCAACTGCTGCTGATGAGGCATCTGCAGAGGCTGCCACCAAGTTACTGTCAGCCCCACCTTCTAGATGCTTATATAAGCTCAAGTCCAAGGACCAGCCGGGCCGTAACCATCCAAGGGTTCGGGTATATTTTCTTAAGCCACATATACATGCCATGATTTATTTCTGATATTATCACCGGCTCGCTCTCATCGCTTCTTGGAATTCGGAAACGCCAAATTAGCATGCTTATATTCATCATACACTAAATTTTGAACTGTTCAGTTTGTAACATAGTGTTATGCACTCGCTTGTCAACATTTGCATTGCTCTGAACTATGCACTTTACACAACCTAATTCTTCCACTTACATTCAGTGCTACGCACCAGTAGTACCTCCCATGTTTCCTTCACCATCCCGATGCCGAGCTTGCGGGAATATGGCGGGCCCATGTACATACCCCGCATATAACACCTCCTATGGCTCTATCTACCTTTCTAATAACTCCTTCACAGAGTTACAGGTATGTATTCTCGGTGGTTTAGCATGAATTGGCATATAGTAAAGTCTTGTTTTTAGTCTTCCTGCTTCTTATATTAGTATCAATTTTCACCTGCAGATCGTACCTTGTGAACTTCGTCCAATGATTAACCGGATGTGTCCGCATGAAGGGTCTTTCACTATGCATGGCAATGGCAAATTGATGAACACCTACACGGTCTATGAGGTGTATGTCTACAAGACGCAGGCCATCACATATTTGTATGGACATGATTGGAGAAAGTTTGCTTTTGACTACGGTCTGAAGAAGGGCGACGAGCCGAGGATCAGAAACCCAAATGGGCAGATATACGTAATCGCTTACGTAGTTGGAGACACTTCCAAATATATAATATGTAACTTTTTTGTACTCATATCCTTTGATTACTGCATTCTGAGCAGTTGTTCTAAACCATCCCCTCTGTTCTAGCTTGCTGGGTTTAACATGACCAAAGCTGCAGATCCCCTGATGGAACAGGAGCGGATGTCACAAAGGGCACCCACACCAGCACCGGCACCGGCTTCCCACTCTCCTGCATCAGCACCGGTTCCTGTACCAGCACCGTTTATTGCATCTACCCAGCAGGCCCCTACATCAGCATTGGTTCCTGTAGAGGCCCCATATACTACACCTGCCCAAGCAGTCTCCCGCATCGAGACTCGGTTCCTCTAGCTGCACCGTTTACCGCACCTGCCCAACGAGCCTCTCGCATCGGCACCGGTTCCTCTAGAGGCACCGTTTATTGCACCTGCCCAGCCAGTCTCCTCGCATCGGCACCAGCTCGTGTACCAGCCCAGGCTCCTGCACCTGCCCCAGCCAGATCACCGAGGTCTCAGCTCATTGCTGTGGCCACCCGTGTGGTGACCAGGACGCATATGAAGGCTATGTTCATGAGTATATGACAGCATAACTGCTCTTATCTTGATGTCTTCTCTGCTCAACGTCTCACATGGTTCAGTCTTCAGTGCATTGGTGCCATTGACTAATTTTTGTTGGTATCTCTTGCTTTGAATCAGAAATTGCCTAAAAGTATCGCCAAGGATCTCAATGCTGGCCGAAGGGGCAAGATTTCCCTCGTCATGGAGAGTGAAGGTCTCACCGTGGAGGGACGGTACTCCGTCAGTCCTACGTATGGCCGCTTGGCCGTTACTTCCGGTGGAAAAAGTTCATTGATGGTGCCAAACTTCGCATTGGATCAAAGTTGAAGGTCAAGATCTTTCGATGCCAGCTGTGACATGCTGGTCATCAAGTTTGCGGTTGTCTAGTTCTATTGTCCCATGAGCCCTTAGCAAATGCATTTGTAGTTATACTTATATAAGGTTATCTTATCCGAACTCGCTAATTAATTGTATGGGTGGTAAAACTCGGCAAGCTTTTGCTCTTAGCAAGTATGTATGTATGATCGGCTATTATGATAACTAATGTTTGTGTTCATCTTAATTTGCATTTACGTTTTAGAAAAAAACTTAATTCCTATTTTGGCTGACCTCGTTAGAGAACTATCGATTGAATCCACAACATGATTCAAATAGATTCATTACACCAAGCCACATGTCTTGACCTTGCTATACACTAGTTCCATTAATCGAAGTGCAAGAAGGCTTACCCGAGCTGCTCGAACCACGGCAGATTCGAATCCACCTTAGCTATCTAGCTAGAAATACAACCTTTGCAGAAAGACGATTTGCAGTACGGGGAGGCTGACATTGGGGACCCATGAGCCAGCAGCGTCGTCAACGTTTTAAAGGCGGCAGGAGATCGAAACAAAAAAAAGCCAAAAATCAGTTGGTAAAAAAAATCCAAGAAATAAAACTTTTACCTTTCTGAGAGGATGACATGCGGGACCCATGAGGCAGCACCATCCTCAACTATTCCAAGGCGGCAGGGGATCAAAATAAAAATAGGAAATAGCCAGAAATTAATTAGGATAAAAAAATAAATCTATCAAAGGAAACCTTTATTGTTCATAGAGGATGACATGTGGGACCGACCTGCCAGCTGCGTCGTCATGGTTTCAAAGGGGGCAGGGGATCAAAAGAAAAAGGCAAATAACCAGAAATTAGGGGTAAAAAATAAATCCAACAAAGGAAACTTTTATTGTTCATAGAGGATGACATGCGGGACCCATGAGCCAGCAGCTTCCTCAACGTTTCAAAGTCGGCATGAGATTGAAAGAAAAAGGCAAGTGACCAAATATCAGGAGCCAAAAATAATCCAAGAAAAGAAATTTTATTGTACATAGAGGATGACATGCGGGTCCCATTTTGCAACGAGCTGGTCTCAACATTTCCAAGGCGGCACAGGACCAAAAGAAAAATGAAGTAGCCAGAAATCGGGGGTGAAAAAAATCCAAGAAAAGAAAGATTTCAATTGGGCTGCATCCGGACATCCGGGCCTTCGAACTATCCTACTGGGCCTTTTGACTCGTACAATTTCAGCCCACTCCAAAACAGGAAAGTTCGGATTTTTCTAAAAAAACAGGAAAGTCCTATGCTTCGCAAAAACACAAAACAAGGAGATTCAGCATATAATTTTGTTTATGTAAAAATAAAGATTTAATTTATCCGTTTGCAATAGCTCAGAGCGAAATACAATGTTTATTGTCTGCAAAATAATCAAGATATCACATGTTTCTTGTACGGGGAGGTCGACATCGGGGACCCATGAGCCAGCTAGCGTCATCAACGTTTTAAAGGCGGCATGGGATGGAAAGAAAAAATAAACCAAAAATCTGTTGGTAAAAAATACAAGAAAAGAAACATTTTCGTTTCCGAGAGGATGACATGCGGGACCCATGAGGCAGCAGCATCCTCGCCGTTTATTGTTCATAGAGGTTGACATGTGGGACCCGTGAGCCAGCAGCGCCCTGAATGTTTTAAAGGCTGCAGGAGATCGAAAGAAAAAATAAGCCAAAAATCTTTTGGTCAACAAAATCCAAGAAAAGAAACATTTACCGTTCTGAGAGGATGACATGCGGGACCCATGAGGCAGCAGCATCCTCACGATTCCAAGGCGGCAGGGGATCAAAGGAAAAAAGGAAATATCCCGAAATTAATTAGGGGTTCAAAATAAATCTATCAAATGAAACTTTTATTGTTCACAGAGGATGACATGTGGGACCGACCTGCCAGCTGCGTCGTCATCGTTTCAAAGGGGGCAGGAGATCAAAAGAAAAAGGCAAATAGCCAGAAATTAGGGGTAAAAAATAACTCCAAGAAAGGAAACTTCTATTGTTCGTAGAGGATGACATGCGGGACCCATGAGCCAGCAGCTTACTCAACGTTTCAAATGCGGCATGAGATCAAAAGAAAAAGGCAAGTGACAAAATATCAGGAGCCAAAGATAATCCAAGAAAAAAACTTTATTGTACATAGAGGATGACATGCGGGTCCCAATTAGCAGCAGCGGTCTCAACATTTCAAATGCGGCTTGAGATCAAAAGAAAAAAGAAAGTTGATTGTACATAGAGGATGACATGCGGGTCCCATGAGTCAGCAGCTTACTCAACGTTTCCAAGGCGGCAGGGATCAAAAGAAAAAGGAAATAGCCAAAAATCAGAGGGTGAAAAAAAACCCAAGAAAATAAACTTTTATAGCACACAGAGGATGACATGCGGGTCCCATGAGCCAGCAGGTTCCTCAACGTTTCAAACGTGGCATGAGATCGAAAGAAAAAGGCAAGTGACCAAATATCGTGAGCCAAAAATAATTCAAGAAAAGAAACTTGAGTGTACATAGAGGATGACATGCGGGTCCCATTTAGCAGCAAGCGGTATCACCGTTTGAGAGGCTGCACGGGATCGAAAGAAAAAGGCAAGTGACCAAATATCAGGAGTCAAAAATAATCCAAGAAAAGAAATTTTATTGTACATAGAGGATGACATGCGGGTCCCATTTTGCAGCAGCGGTCTCAACGTTTCCAAGGCGGCACAGACCAAAAGAAAAATGAAGTAGCCAGAAATCAGGGGGTGAAAAAAATCGAAGAAGAAAGATTTCAATTGGGCTGCATCTGGACATCTGGGCCTTCGAACTATCCTGCTTGGCCTTTTGACTCGAACAATTTCAGCCCACTCCAAAATAGGAAAGTTCGGAATTTTCTAAAAAAAACAAGAAAGTCCTATGCTTCGCAAAAACAAAAAAACAAGGAGATTCAACATATAAGTTTGTTTATGTAAAAATAAAGATTTAATTTATCCGTTTGAAATAGCTCAGAGCGCAATACACTGTTTATTGTCTGCAAAATAATCAAGATATCACATGTTTCTTGTACGGGAGATCGACATCGGGGACCCATGAGCCGACAGACGTCGTCAACGTTTTAAAGGCGGCAGGGGATGGAAAGAAAAAATAAACCAAAAATATGTTGGTAAAAATCCAAGAAAAGAAACATTTCGTTCAAAGAGGATGACATGCGAGACCCATGAGGCAAGCAAGCATCCTCGCCGTTTATTGTTTATAGAGGTCGACATGTGGGACCCGTGAGCCAGCCAGCGTCCTCAACGTTTTAAAGGCGGCAGGAGATCGAAATAAAATATAAGCCAAAAATCATTTGGTAAACAAAATCCAATAAAAGAAACATTTACCGTTCTGAGAGGATGACATGCGGGACCCATGAGGCAGCAGCATCCTCAACAGCGGCAGGGGATCAAAGGAAAAAAAGGAAATATCCAGAAATTAATTAGGGGTTCAAAATAAATCCATCAAAGTAAACTTTTATTGTTCACAGAGGATGACATGTGGGACCGACCTGCCAACAGCGTCCTCATCGTTTCAAAGGGGGCAGGAGATCAAAAGAAAAAGGCAAATAGCTAGAAATTAGGGGTCAAAAATAACTCCAAGAAAGGAAACTTTTATTGTTCGTAGAGGATGACATGCGGGACCCATGAGCCAACAGCTTACTCAACATTTCAAAGGCGGCATGAGATCGAAAGAAAAAGGCAAGTGGAAAAATATCAGGAGCCAAAGATAATCCAAGAAAAGAAACTTTATTGTACATAGAGGATGACATGCGGGTCCCAATTAGCGAGCAGCGGTCTCAACGTTTCAAATGCGGCTTGAGATCAAAAGAAAAAGAAAGTTGATTGTACATAGAGGATGACATGCGGGTCCCATGAGTCAGCAGCTTACTCAACGTTTCCAAGGCGGCAGGGGATCAAAAGGAAAAGGAAAAAGCCAAAAATCAGAGGGTGAAAAAAAAACCCAAGAATATAAACTTTTATAGCACATAGAGGATGACATGCGGGTCCCATGAGCCAGCAGGTTCCTCAACGTTTCAAACGTGGCATGAGATCGAAAGAAAAAGGCAAGTGACCAAATATCAGGAGCCAAAAATAATTCAAGAAAAGAAACTTGAGTGTACATAGAGGATGACATGCGGGTCCCATTTAGCAGCAGCGGTATCACCGTTTGAGAGGCTGCACGGGATCGAAAGAAAAAGGCAAGTGACCAAATATCAAGAGCCAAAAATAATCCAAGAAAATAAATTTTATTGTACATAGAGGATGACATGCGGGTCCCATGAGCCTGCAGGGTCCTCAACGTGGCATGAGATCGAAAGAAAAATGCAAGTGACCAAATATCAGGAGCCAAAAATAATTCAAGAAAAGAAACTTGATTGTACATAGAGGATGACATGCGGGTCCCATTTAGCAGCAGCGGTATCACCGTTTGAGAGGCTGCACGGGATCGAAAGAAAAAGGCAAGTGACCAAATATGAGGTTCCAAAAAAAATCCTAGAAAAGAAAGTTTTATAGTACATAGAGGATGACATGCGGGTCCCATTTAGCAGCAGCGGTCTCACCGTTTGAGAGGCGGCAGGGGATCGAAAGAAAAAGGTAAGTGACCAAATATGAGGTGCCAAAAAAATCCAAGAAAAGAAAGTTTTATAGTACATAGAGGATGACATGCGGGTCCCATTTAGCAGCAGCGGTATCACCGTTTGAGAGGCGGCAGGGGATCAAAAGAAAAAGGCAAGTGACCAAATTTGAGGTGCCAAAAAAACTCCAAGAAAAGAAAGTTGATTGCTCATAGAGGATGACATGCGGGTCCCAATTAGCAGCAGCGGTGTCAACGTTTCCAAGGCGGCAAGGGATCAAAAGAAAAAGGAAGTAGCCAGAAATCGGGGGTCAAAAAATCCAAGAATAGAAAGAATTTTGGTTCATAGAGGATGACATGCGGGACCCATGATCCCGCATCGTAAACGGCTCGATCGGAGAGCGTTGAACGAGATGGCGCGATCGAGAAAAAAAAACAATGCCAGAGAGGCTGCCATCTGGGCCCTACATCCCTCGGCGGTGCGGATTTGCGTTGACTCGGCCGGCGAACCCGAGAATTCGAGATGCACCACGTCCCGGGCCACCATACGCAACGTTTTGGCCGTTTTCGTCGGGCTAGGTGGCCTCAAAAACGAGAAAAAACGTTTTGACATGCACAACGGACAGACCCAAAATCGTCGGCCATGGTACACCAGCAACCACGGCGCGACTTCAACTTCGTCGGCCATGGCAACTTTTCTTGTAGTGTTATGGTCTTGACTCTCAAGTTGTTACAAATTTTTATAAAGCTTTTGCCTCTCATTTTGAATTGCCTAGGAAGAATTTTGATAAGTATCATGAACCGTACAAAGATAAAACTGATTCATCCATAAATAAATGTGTTGTAATTGAAACTGTTGATCATATTCTTCCTGAAGCTTATATTGAAAAACTCCTTTTCCTGCTAAAATGAAGGAGTATTCTGTTATAACCAGTGCGGTTAATAAAAGTGCAAAGAAACCTATTGAACCTGAAGAGCAAATAAAGGTTGAACCTGCTATTGCAATAGTTAAAGATCTTGTGACTGAAAATGTAGAAGATGGTCATATTATTTTCTGTGAAGATGCTTCTAATATTAGTTCACATCCTAATAAGTCTAGGAAAACCAGTGTTCCTATGCTTTCTGTTAGAATTGGTGATCATTGTTATTATGGTTTATGCGACATTGGTGCAAGTATTAGTGCCATCCCTTATGAGCTTTACACGGAGATCATGCATGAAATTGGTTCTTGTGAACTTGAAGATATTGATGTGGTTATTCGGCTAGCTAATAGAGAAACTATCTCTCCTATTGGTATTGTTCGAGATGTGGAAGTTCTATGTGGTAAGATTAAATATCCTGCTGACTTTTTGGTACTTGGTTCTGCTGCTAGTAAGTCTTGTCCTATTATTTTTGGTAGACCTTTTCTAAATACTTGTGGAGGTGTTATAGATTGCAAGAAAGAGAAAATTGTGACTAAATTTTCAGGTGAATCTTATGAGTTTAATTTCTCTAAATTTTCCAAAACTCCTTATAAAGCTGATTTGCCTAATAATGATTTTAGAGTTGAACAGTGTGCATCTATTGCTCTTGCTCCTAATAATCCTTTGCAGCAACATTTGGAGGATAGTGAGAGTGAAGTCTTTAGGGAAGAAAGGAATGAGCTTGATGAAATTTTCCTTCGTCAACCTATTCTTAAACATGATTTACCGGTTGAAGATCTAGGTACAACACCACCACCAAAGGAAGATCCTGTTTTTGATTTAAAACCATTGCCTGATAATCTTAAGTATGTTCATATTGATGATAAGAAAATATATCCTGTTATTATTAGTTCTAAGCTTTCAGAGTTTGAGGAAGAAAGGTTATTGGAAATATTGAAGAAACACCGAGGAGCTATTGGCTACACTCTTGATGACTTGAAGGGGATTTCTCCCTCTATTTGCCAACATGCCATCAATATGGAAGATGATGCAAAGCCTGTTGTTGAGCATCAGCGTCGTCTAATTCGTAAAATGAAGGATGTGGTAAGGAATGAGGTATTAAAACTTCTTGAAGCTGGTATTATATATCCTATTGCTGATAGTAGATGGGTTAGTTCTGTGCATTGTGTTCCTAAGAAAGGAGGAATAACTGTTGTGCCTAATGATAATGATGAGCTCATCCCTCAAAGAGTAGTTGTAGGGTATAGAATGTGCATTGATTATCGAAAAGTTAATAAAGTTACTCAGAAAGATCATTACCCTTTACCTTTTATTGATCAAATGTTAGAAATGTTATCTAAAAATACTCATTTTTGCTTTCTTGATGGTTATTCTGGGTTTTCACAAATTGCTGTTAAAACTAAAGATCAAGAGAAAACCACTTTCACTTGTCCCTATGGAACTTATGCTTATAGACGTATGCCTTTTGGTTTATGTAATGCTCCTCGCTACTTTTCAAAGATGCATGTCTGCTATTTTTCATGGCTTTTGTGAAAAGATTGTAGAGGTATTCATGGATGATTTTTCTGTCTATGGGAATTCTTTTGATAATTGCTTGCGGAACCTTGATAAAGTTTTGCAGATATGTGAAGAAACTAACCTTGTTCTTAATTGTGAGAAATGCCACTTTATGGTTAATGAAGGAATTGTATTGGGACATAAAATTTCTGAGAGAGGTATTGAAGTTGATAGAGCTAAAGTTGAAGCAATTGAGAAGATGCCCTATCCAAGGGATGTTAAAGGTATTCGTAGTGTTCTTAGTCATGCTGGGTTTTATAGGAGATTTATTAAAGATTTCTCTAAGATTTCAAAGCCTCTTACTAATCTTCTTCAAAAAGATGTACCTTTCGTTTTTGATGATGATTGTAAGGAAACTTTTGAAACTCTAAAGAAAGCCTTGACAACTGCTCCTGTAGTTGAACCTCCTGATTGGAATTTACCTTTTGAAATTATGTGTGATGCTAGTGATTTTGTTGTAGGTGCTGTCCTTGGACAGCGAATAGATAAAAAATTGAATGTTATTCATTATGCTAGTAAAACTCTTGATGCTGCTCAAAAAAATTATGCTACAACTGAAAAAGAGTTATTAGCTGTAGTCTTTGCTTGTGACAA
This sequence comes from Lolium rigidum, assembly GCF_022539505.1. NCBI lineage: Eukaryota > Viridiplantae > Streptophyta > Magnoliopsida > Poales > Poaceae > Lolium > Lolium rigidum. The sequence goes on along the minus strand of NC_061511.1, from coordinate 6,566,685 downwards.
GTTTAGACCTTATATTGTTGATTCAAAAGTTACAATTCATACTGATCATGCTGCAATTAGATACCTTATGGAAAAGAAAGATGCTAAGCCAAGGCTTATTAGATGGGTGCTTCTTTTGCAAGAATTTGATTTGCATATTATAGATAGGAAAGGTGCTGAGAATCCTGTTGCTGATAATTTATCTAGATTGGAAAATATTGCTTATGATCTTGTTCCTATTAATGATAGGTTTCCAAATGAACAATTGGCTGTAATAAAGGTGAGCTCGCGAGATAGTCCTTGGTACGCTGATTATGCTAACTTTATTGTTTCCAAGTACTTGCCTCCAACCTTTTCAGCACAGCAAAGGAGGAAATTATTTTATGACTTGAGGCATTATTTTTGGGATGACCCACACTTATATAAAGAAGGAGTTGATGGTATTATGCGAAGATGTGTTCCCGAATATGAACAACAAGAGATATTGAGTAAATGTCATGGTAGTGTTTATGGAGGACATCACGCCGGAGATAGAACCGCGCAAAAGGTTCTACAATCAGGTTTCTATTGGCCAGCTCTCTTTAAAGATGCAAGAAAGTTTATTTTATCTTGTGATGAATGTCAAAGGGTTGGTAATATCTCCAGACAAAATGAAATGCCTATGAATTATAATCTTGTTATTGAACCATTCGATTGTTGGGGATTTGACTTCATGGGTCCTTTCCCTTCTTCTGAAGGTAACACTCATATACTTGTTGCTGTTGATTATGTTACTAAATGGGTGTAAGCCATACCCACAAAAAGTGCTGATGGTGAGACCTCTTTAAGAATGCTTTTAGATATTATTTTTCCTAGATTTGGAGTTCCTAGATATCTTATGACTGATGGAGGTTCTCATTTTATTCATGGTGGTTTTAGAAAAACTCTTGCTAAATATGGTATTAATCATAGGATTTCTTCTGCTTATCATCCTCAAACTAGTGGGCAAGTAGAATTAACAAATAGAGAGATTAAATCTATCTTGCAAAAGACTGTTAATAAATCTAGGAAGAATTGGAATAGTAAATTGAAGGAAGCACTATGGGCTTATAGAACTGCTTATAAAAATCCTATGGGTATGTCACCTTATAAAATGGTTTATGGGAAAGCTTGTCATTTACCTTTAGAACTAGAGCACAAAGCTTATTGGGCTGTAAGAGAACTAAATAAAGATCCTAAACTTGCCGGTAAGAAGAGATTGCTACAATTGAGTTCTCTAGATGAATGGAGAAATGAAGCTTACGAAAATGCTAAACTTTTTATGGAGAAAGTTAAGAAATGGCATGATAGAAGAATTATCAAAAGAGAATTTAATGTTGGGGATAAAGTCCTATTGTATCGGTCTCGTCTCAGATTTTTTGCAGGGAAATTGCTCTCAAAATGGGAAGGACCATGTGTCATTGTGGAGGTGTATCGTTCAGGGGCAACTAAAATTAGTTCTCTGCAAGGCGATGCCACACAAGTGGTGAATGGACAAAGACTCAAGCATTATATCTCTGGTGATTCTTATAATGAAGATGTTGATGTTATTCGAGTGGTGACTCCGGAAGCTTTCATCAAAGGTCAAATTGACAGTTCTGCAGAGTTCGACTTTGAATAGGTAACAGTACTGGTAATAAAAATTCCGCGTTTAACTTTCCGAACAATGTTTTTGTTAGTTTTGGAAAATATGAAAAATTACGAGATCGAAACGGAGTGGAGGAGACGCACGAGGGCGTGCCCCCATAGGCCGGCGTGGGCCCCAGCCTGGCCGCGCCGCCCTATGAGGACGGCCCCTCGTTATCCCACTCCAACTCTGTTTCGGCCTGGTACTTTCCTTCCGTCGTGAAAATTTTTGCTATATAATCTCCCGAACCCCTGGAGGTCTGTATATCGTTTTCTCGTCGTGTTTTGTTTCGAGCTGTTTTCTGCCAGGATCTGTTCTTGATCTAGAGCCACCATGTCTTCGTCGGGAACTCCGAAGGACAGTTTCTTTGAGGACGTCGTCAACCCGTACATGAACGAGCTTAAGATGCACCCCAAGGAATTGCTGCTCGTAGATGGAGAGTTGCTGATCGAAGATGTCCGGGGTCCTAAAGGAGAAGGAAGCTTGGAAGACATGATGGAGAAACTAGAACAAGAGGTCTTCAACTACAAGAAGAAGGCTGAGCGTGAAGTGGACATCTTCCACAAGATTGTGTCTGAACTTATTGATGGACACAAGAAGGAGACTCCAAGCTCAACTGTGAGTATGAAAACAGGTTTAAACACATAAGCTATGCTGCTAGTTTCAGGATTCCTGAGACCAAGATGTCATTTGTTGATGGAGAGCCTCTTCCTTGGAAGTCTGATGATGGGAAGAATTCATCACCACCGCCGAAGGAGTAATTCATCATTGGTATTGGCACCCCCTTGATTTGTTCCAACCTTGGGGGGAGTGCCGCGGTATCACATCATCGCTATATTTTACCTTTTTACTATCAAGTAGTGTCATATCATGAGTAGGGAAGTTATCATATAAGATGGGTTGCAATGTGGAAGTATCTCTCTTTTAGTTGGTTATCTATGTATCCCTTGGTGTGAGTTATCGTTATGGAATATTAATGAGAAGTCTTATCATTTACATATTGCACATCTTATTTTAGTTTGCAATCTCTACTATATTATTGATCTTGTTGTTAGTATTGGTATTACTTTGGGATCATTGAGTAAACCTATTAGGTTTTGGCAAACTTAGCATTGGTCAATAGCAACAACACTTTGAGGTTTAGTAGAAAAGAGAAATACATGTACATATGTTGTTTCATTATCTTTCTTTCTTGTTAGTTCTTAGCTTATTATTCTGAAGTTAAAATTGTTTGTGCTTACAAGGAAGATGCATGATTGTTTCTATCACATGTCTATTTGTTTGTTTCCCTCAACTCTTATGCTTGCTAATCAACCTTGCTAGCCAAAGACCTGCACTGAGAGGGAATGCTTCTCGTGCATCCAAACCTTAACCCAAAACCTATGCCATCAGTGTCCACCATAACTACCTACTATGTGGTATTCCCCTGCCATTCCAAGTAAATACTTAATGTGCTACCTTTAAACAATTCAAAGTTATCATCCCTTATTTGTGTCAATGTTTTATAGCTCATGAGGAAGTATGTGGTGTTTTATCTTTCAATCTTGTTGGGCAGACTTTTACTAAAGGACTAGTGGCACATCCGCTTATCCTATAATTTTGCAAAAAGAGCTGGCAGCGGGGTTCCCAGCCCCCAATTAATTAACTTTCATTAATAACTCTCTTCACATGTTTTGCCCTGATTCATCAGTAAGCAACTTAATTTTGCAAATAGACACTCCTCCATGGTATGAGAATGTTGGAAGGCACCCGAGGATTCGGTTAGCCGTGGCTTGTGAAAGCAAAGGTTGGGAGGAGTGTCATCACTAAATAAACTAAAGTACATGTGTAAACAAAAGAGAAGAGGGATGATCTACCTTGCTGGTAGAGATAACGTCCTTCATGGGAGCCGCTCTTTGAAAGTCTGTTTGGCAAGGGGTTAGAGTACCCATTACCATTCGTTGACAACAACAAACACCTCTCAAAACTTTACTTCTATGATCTCTATATGATTTCAAAACTTGAAAAAGCTCTAGCACATGATTTTATCCCTGCTTCCCTCTGCGAAGGGCCTATCCTTTACTTTATGTTGAGTCAGTAAACCTATTTCCCTCCATCTTAAGCAAGCAATTGAGTTGTTGTGATCAAACCATTTATATTGTGATCTACTTAATCATGCCTTTTACTTTTCCTTGTTTAGTACAAGTTTTATCCGAATGAATATAGCTTTGAAGGTTATCAATGATTATGAGGAGATTATTATGATTGAGTATGCAAGCTTTGTCGTATAAGCTTTAATATAAGAGCGCTGCTCGATAGATAAGTACAACCTGTTAACTGTTCTCTGACCAAGGACAAAGTTTGCCATCACCAATTATGATTTCCTATGCACCTTTATTTGTGATTACCTTCTACTTGTTTCAAGTTGAATTATATGAGGAAGTTGTTCACTAGAATGTCTTGTGTGAATTAATATGATGCTTCTTGTCCGTATTTTATTTATCGACTCTTCACTCCATAAACATGTGGTCTTGTTTACTAAGTTCAGTTTCGCTTGGGGCCAAGCGAAGTCTAAGCTTGGGGGGAGTTGATACGTCCATTTTGCATCACTATTTTATATTCTAATTTACTGTTATTCATTGATATATTTCATATTTAGAGATGATACTTATGTTATTTCATCTATTTTGCATGTTTCATGATTATTGGAGAATCGCTCACCCGAGTCAGGATTCTGCTGAAAAAAGCACCATCGGAATGCAATATTTCTGAAGATCAACAATTGACGGAAATTACACCGAAGATCTTATTTTTCCCGAAGATGAAGCCAGCCAAAAGGAGGGACCGAGGAGGGATGCCATGGGCCCCCCCATAGGCCGGCGCGGGCCCTGCCCTGGCCGCGCCGCCTTGTGGGGAGGGGGCCCACAGCCCCCTTCGGCCGCCTCTCCTTCGCGTACTTCTTCTACCCGAAAACCTAAGGTGCGGAGGATAATCGCGAAGAGTCACAGCCGCCTCTGCGGGGCGGAAAACACCAGAGAGAAAAGAGTTCTCTAGCAGGCTGAAAACCGCCGTGGAAATTCCCTCCCGGAGGGGGAAATCGACGCCATCGTCACCGTCATCGAGCTGGACTTCATTGGGATCATCATCACCATCATCTCCACCGCCGTCATCATCATCTCCACCGCTGCACCTCGTCACCGCTGTAACATCTAGGGTTAAATCTTGATTGTTTGATAGGGGAAACTCTCCCGGTATTGATTACTCCTTGTTATTGATGCTATTGAGTGAAACCATTGAACCAAGGTTTATGTTCAGATTGTTATTCATCACCATATCACCTCTGATCATGTTCCATATGATGTCTCGTGAGTAGTTCGTTTAGTTTTTTAGGACATGGGTGAAGTCAAAATGTTAGTAGTGAATTATGTTGAGTAATATTCAATGGTTTGATATTTAAGTTGTGGTGTTATTCTTCTAGTGGTGTCATGTGAACGTCGACTACATGATACTTCACCTTTATGGGCCTAGGGGAATACATCTTGTATTCGTTTGCTAATTGTGGGGTTGCCGGAGTGACAGCAACTCCGAGCCCCCGTTGGTATATCGATGCAGGAGGGATAGCAGGATCTCAGAGTTTAAGGCTGTGGTTAGATTTATCTTAATTACTTTCTTGTATTTGCGGATGCTTACAAGGGGTATAATCACAAGTATGTATTAGTCCTAGGAAGGGCGGTGCATTAGCATAGGTTCACCCACACAACACTTATCAAAACAATGAAGATTAATCAACTATATGAAGCGAAAGCACTAGACTAAATTCTCGTGTGTCCTCAAGAACGTTTGGTCATTATAAATAAATAAACCGGCTTGTCCTTTGTGCTAAAAATGATTGGGCCACTCGCTGCAATTATTACTCTCGCATTTTACTTACTTGTACTTTATTTATCTGCTATATCAAAACCCTCTGAATACTTGTCTGTGAGCATTTACAGTGAATCCTTCATCGAAACTGCTTGTCAACACCTTCTGCTCCTCGTTGGGTTCGACACTCTTATTTATCGAAAGTACTACGATACACCCCCTATACTTGTGGGTCATCAAGCTCCTCGATGACGGCTGCTGCGGCGGCGCTAGATCCGGTTGTGGTGGGAGGAATAGATCCGCGCAGCGTGACGTGGTAAGCGAGCATCGGCGGGTTGAAAGCTTCCATCTCGGTGCGAGTGTGGCGCTGCGAAGGCCAAAGAGGGGCGGGGGCGGCGAAATCGGGGGCGGTTGGTGGGGCGGAAGCGGGAAAGGGAGAAGCTGAATGTTCCTTCGCACCAACGCTGGGGAGAAGATGGGGTTCGCGCTCGCACAGTCTCACCAACCCGAGAACTTGGGGTTTCCGCGGTGCGAAACCGGATGGCCCGGAAAAAAAATTAGTATGAGAATCCGATGATGTTTGGTCTTTTTTTCACCCAACCCTGAAAAACGATGGTTATTATACGGATAGGGTCCGATGAGGTGTATGGTAGGTAGAGACGCTCTTACACAGGATACTTTGTATCTTTATTACAGAGTTACTCGACAGGAGAATATTTCATATCACGGGTTGACAATTTAAATCGCAATAATCCTAGACATACGGAATTACCTTACGGACTGAGCTTACGGACGAGACGTGGCTTAATGCGGTTGGAGAGGCAATGAGGTTGGTTATTTTCTCAGCCAATTGTGGTGCACCCCTGCTCACCATGTCATCCCGTAAGCCGCTTCCGTGAAGAAATTGCGCGTAGGTGTAGCATTACTGTTTAAATCGCCCACTTGAGGGAAACTTCTGCTAACCTGTGAACGTCCGTGGCTGGAGACCGGATATATAGGTCTAGGAAAGAGAATATATAGTACATCGAGCCATATCTTAGTGGTACTACCATAAAAAGAACTTATTTAATTATATCGAGGTAGAATATTTGCTCAAACTTGCGATTAAAGGTCTGCCGTAGTGCCGAGTGCAGATTAATGTGGTGTCACATCATATCATGGTAGAATCGACATGTGACATATATCTCTCAAAGCAAAATACAGTCCATTGAAACTGACATGTGACGCATCCGAGAACCTTCGGGCCAGGCTTTGGGGAAACATCCACGAAAGCATGCTGGAGCCGTAGAATCAGACGTATAAATGGCAAGGCTCGCACGGCATGAGGCACAAGGCAACCAACTCAGTAGCTAGTGGTGTAACTGCAAGTAGTTAGCTCGCTACAGCAATGGCGGCTTCGTTGGGACTGAACCCTGAATCTCTCTTCAGCTCCGCCTACGCCTACTCCTCCTCCTCCCCCTTCCTTGCCAATCACTACGCGCCGCCCGCCGGCGACGGTGACATCTGCGCCCAGTCGTTCAACCTCCACGACGATCACCAGCAGCACTACCCCCGTTTCGATGATCAGTTCGAAAATTCACCGCCAACGGCGCCACCACCTATCACCTTCACCGGCGCCGGGGAAGACGAACATCGCAGCAGCGAGAAAACCATGGAGGAGAGGATGAGCGCAGGGAGGATCGGGTTCAGGACGAGGTCGGAGGCTGTGGAGATCCTGGACGACGGGTTCAAGTGGAGGAAGTACGGGAAGAAGGCGGTGAAGAACAGCGCGAACCCGAGGAACTACTACCGGTGCTCGTCGGAGGGCTGTGGTGTAAAGAAGCGCGTTCAGAGGGACCAAGAAGACCCCCGCTACGTCGTCACCACCTACGACGGCGTCCACAACCACGCGACCCCTGGCGCCGCCGTGGCGGAGTATTACTGCTACAGTCCGGCGCGCGGCAGCTCCGGCTCGCCGCCGGCAGCCTATTCCGCCGCTGGCCCACTGTACTTCTGATTTTGGGACATGCTTGCTGGTTAATTCCGTTCTGCTCCTCTCGTACAGTAGAATCTAGCTAGAAAGCTCTGAACTTTTGGTTCGAGTTCCTGATCTTGTATACATAAACATGTACTGTACTAATTAATTTGCAGCCAGAGTGCTAATTTGATCCGATATTATCAAGCATGAACACGGGGGGAGGTCTTTGAAATTCAATCAGTGATTTTTGTTTAGCTTGCTTGTTGAGTTTCTCCTTGTGTATGCCTCTTGACTTCTCGGTAGATGGAGTGGCAATTGACTTAGTTCAACGGCATGTGTTTCGACCAGTCGAATAAACCGGTTGGATACTATCCCCAATCAACGTGCCGCCTGAATAGTCATGCAATCAATGCAAAGCTTAGAGCAAGTCTAGTACAGTAGTACAATCTAAATTTTGCGACTAAGGTTTACACGTGTGTGCAAAGTTAAACTTTAAACGTGATACTTTACAACTTCATTTTCTCCATTTCTCTCTTTTTAAGCAAATAAACTTCATTTGACACCCATATTTTCAACATATTCAAATTCAAAAGCACTAAATATTGCACATTAAAATATACCCAAAAAACATCATATCATAGCGAATGTTCGTCATCGTAGAAACTATCACCATACATCATTCAAAAGCATAGATAAAAAAGAAACTCCGTATAAATGCATAGATAGAGAAATTTCATCCATTGCTCAATACCACGAGCACCACACATCACCATTGGGGAACCGGCTCCTCTAACGTGGAGAAGAGAAGTCCGGCTCTGACTTTGCTTCAGCAAAGAAACATTTTTCTTTCAAAAAAGATATTTACGAAGGAATTTTCGATGGCTCGTTGCCAGTGGCTCCCTAGCCCCGGCGCCCGTAAATTCGAACACGCCTCCGTGCCTCGGTCGGCTAGCCACCTTGCAGGCGTCCGCGCCGCCGCAAGGCCTTCCTCGACGTGTCGTCATCCGCGCCTTCATCGTCGATAGCTAGTCGCCCACGCCTCCACATTTCCGTTGCCGATGGCTAGTTGCCCGCTCTGCACCTCCTTTGTTTGAAACTAGATGACTTTGATACCAATTCAACCAAAATTTGTATACTGTGACAACTCCAATTAGTTTAGTGACAACTGCACTTAGTTTAACTCAAATTCCTTCATGAATGTTGAATGAATAGACATCAGTTTGAAGGAAATTCCTTCGTAAATATTTTTTTGGAAGGAAAATGTTTGTTTGCTTAAGCAAAGTGAGAGCCTGACTTTTCTTGTTCACGTTAGAGGAGCCGGTTCCCACCATTGTAGGGTGGTACGCTCCCTCCAACCCATATGGACCCCCTATTCAACCTCACCTTCATTGCCTCCAAGACTTTCATATTGTTCACTTGCTTCCTCTTCTTAAAAAGATCCAATCAGGCTTGAAGAGCCTTCTCCGTAATCTTCCTCCTCTTTCTTGATCATCTCATAAAGTTTGCTGCTCATGGCACCCACCTTGGTTTCTCTCTTTGGTCTCTCCTTGGTCGTCTTCCTTCCCTCCGGTCAACTACTACGTGAGCCCGGAGTAAGACTCCTAGCTCTCCCACCATCATCTTTATCTCGAGCTCTCTCGTCATCAACATCTTAAGGATCTTGAGAAGAATAAGTGCAACTCCTATGCGTCTTTGATCGGGCCTCTTGATTCATCGCCTCCTATCTTAGATAACCCATGAGCAACTCCCTACAATGGTGTAGGGTGAAAGCCTTGCCTTTGGACTTGGTTATTTGTTGGAGCATATCATGTGTGTACTTAAAATTATAACATCAAAGAATTCAGAATAGCACACAATAGTTGCAACAATTATACATAAAATAAATATGACATACTAGCTAGAACTCGCATAAATCTCTAGGGTGTGGTCCATTCTTTTCGGTTTCGTGGCATGGCATGGGCATTTGCTAAATATCGATTTGTTCTATACTATAAGTCTTTTTAGCAATACATTATAAAATCCTGATCAACAAAATTTATTGATGTATTTAGCTAAGTTATCAATAAATCATGGTATAAATTTATAAATAAAATTGGATCGTTTTGTAAGGGAAAGAGAGAGAGCAACATGTTAGGTATGGTAGAAATATGTACTTACGGGGCCCACATGTTAGGTACTTGTGAGTCCCACCTGCCAGACCTCATCAAAATAACACAAAATTTGTTAGGCATGGTATACTACTTGTCGGTCCCACCTGTCACGCCATACGAAAAATCCCCAATCCGGGCGCCGGTCACATCCCGCAGCCGTGCGCGGACCTCGCCGCCGGGAGACGCCCCGCCTCCACCCTCCACACACTTCTCCGGCGCGCGCGACTGGTCTCCCCCCCCCCCCCCCACCCCACACCCCACACCACCACCACCAGCACGCACACACACGGGCGCCGATGTCCGGAGGCCAAGAAGGCGCCGAGGGGTCAGGTGATTTGATTCTTTCTGAACTACCGAAAGGCATGAAGAGATGCGTATTTATTCCTTGGTTACGTGATTATGTTTCCATAGGTTACTTTCGTCTGTTCATACAAAAGCTCTAGCTGATCCGTCGAACATAGTCTTCCCCTGCTACTCCAGATAGATAGCATTGCATGTACTTTTGTGTACCGCAGAATCAATACGCTTTTTTTCCATAGGTCGCTCTGGCCAGTGTTAAATGATGCATAACATCTTGTTAAAAGGCCATTTTTTAACTATACAATATTTATTTGGATGCATCTTTGAACAAACGATGAAATGAACATGTCTGGAAGTAGAGATGGTTACTCGTTACTGGTACTTCTGTTAGAGACTGTCTCTCTCTTCATTATGTTGTACTCTAGTGTGCTTTATTGTCGCAATTGTAATTTTTGGCAAAGTTTTGTTTTTAGTTGGATGAAAGTAAAACATAGTTGCATCAGATTGGCTTTGAATTTTTAACGTTATCAACTTAGATTGACAATCTAGTGAATATGGTTTATATGTTCTTGGCTGTGTTCCTATATGTGCTACTTTCAATACTACCAAGTTCACCATTCTTGGTGGTGCTTAACCTAGAATTGAAAAAAGAAAGAATAAGAAAGGCCCATGGGTGTTTACATGAAGACATTTTACTTGTACACGAGCCATACCAAGTTTACTTTTAATGACCAATTGTAGCATTGGTTGAACAAAATTGGATCTCAGATATTTGAAGGTATGGTATGTGAATCTTGATACCTTGGCTACATGAATATGGGATGTATGTTAGTGTTTACAATGTGATGACATCATACTTGTTGTAGGTAAGTACTACTTAGCAGATCCAAATATGTGGTTAGGCCTAGTATAGTACTTTCAGTATCATTTAGTACATCCTAGTACACCACCAAGAATTGTCCAATCATCTACAGTATTATCTTTGCATGAAGATGAACTGATGAAATGGGCATTTGAATTATAAATGATTGTTTTATTCTTACTCTCAGAACTTCTATTTCATATAGTACCCAAGTGAAGTTTGCAATGCCACGTAGTCTTGTGCACACTGAGATAGCTGTGAAGTATAGACATCATCGCTTATTATCACGAAAGTTGCTACAAGAAGTTCCTAGATTGATTATATTAGTTAGAGATTGGCCAGAAGTTTATCGATGGAAAGTAAATTGATCTCCCTCATGGATTTGGAGAGACCAAAGTTAGTATAAGAACTTCTTGTATTGATTAGAATATACTAGTATCAAGCAGAGGTGAACTGCCACTGGTTAGTCTAACGTTAATCTGCCTGATGGATTTGGGAAGAACATTGTTTTTTTTTTTCTTGTGCTGTTCTATCTAGCAGTGCCGAGTGGAACTATTTGCTGATGTTTGCACCACTTGCTGCCACTATTGTTACTTGTATAGCTTTCACTATTTTTGGCATGATTATAAGTATGGTTTACCTTTTTTTAATGGCATTAGTCCAATAATATAGCAAAACCATCTTAATTATGTGGATGTACATACTTGTAGATCACATCATGGACCTAGACGAAGACCAGAACAACTTGAAAACCAAAAGGTCAAGAGCTACAAATTGGCCTAAAGTAATGTCGAAATTTTTACTTGATTGGTACCTTGAGAAAAAGAAGGCGATGCCGCCTAAGACCAATTTTAAGAAGACACACCACCATTATTGCCAATCTGCACTAAATGCTAGATTTGGGTCAACATACACTGTTGATCAGGTCCATCGCCATTTAAGGCGTTTCAAGGAGGTTTGGAATATTGTGGCGCGTTACATGAACCAGAAAGGGAGCAGCTTTGACAAGAAACACAGAATGTTAATACTACCTTCTGCAACCATGGCTGCTCTACCTGTAAGTATTGCATCGCTAGAAAGTACAACAATATTTTGTCATTTTTCCAGTGTACTAATGGATAGCTTTCTTGTGTAGTTAGCGGAACGAGCTATTCTCGTTAAACCCATTCCATTCTTCTACCATTTGCAAGCTCTCTTCAGCGATTACCCAGTTGATGGTGCCTCTATGACGGACCTGTGTACCGATGCTGACAATGATGATGAATTGGAAACCCCAGATCCATTGAACATGATGGTCGCTCATGCAGGCACAGCAAACCCAGACGAAGCAGACCTGGAAAAAGTTGTTTTGGAGGGAGAAGATGGCTGCAATGAGGTTGCAGTTATTAGCGGCACTGCAGTGCCTTGTGAAGCTATGACAGGCACTAGTGCACCATCTGCCGAACCATCTGGATCGGCCGAAAGCACAATGGCTGCTCTCAAACCCAGCTTGAAGAAGTGCAAGGTAGTCAGCAAAGCAAAAGCAAATCCAAAGCCGCAGGCCCTTCCAGCACATGATAGCAGGAAAACGGATGCGTTGAACAGGAACTTAATAGGGATCCATGACAGTCTTGCCAAACCAATACGGACAGCACAACCATCGTCAGACCCAAATGCTCCCCTGTGGAACATGCTAAAGCAAATTCCGTTGACACCTGCTGATAGGCTATCAGTTGGGATTCATCTGTGTAGGCCAGAGTCCGAAGTGCATCGAAGTTTTTTCATGAGCATGGGCAAGGATTACTTGGAGGCATGGGCCCACAAGTTTTTGGCTGGAGGGGAACCTGGAGCCTTATAGTTTTATTTGTTTAATCGCGGTCATCGTTTCCTCTTTTGGCTGCTTCAGAGTCAGCCCACACTCTTTGATGATGAATGTTGTTCAGAGGTCCTTGTTTGTGCTGCTACACATAGGTTCACCTTTTGTGATCAAAGCTTAGGTAAATATTAGCTAGTTAGGTATCATGCAACTTGCTTTAACAACTTAGCTGACATTTCACTATTTCAGTAATGTTTGTGTTGTAATTTGTGTACAATTTGTGAGCATTTAAGCTCATGACTTCTTTAATTTCTGATGTCTCAACTTTACAAATGTCAACTGAAAATGATGGTATGTTATAGGATGGAAATTGTGTTATCATACTGAAACTGTTGTTCCACTTACAACCCATGGGTTCTTTATCCAGTGGTCACCAAGCTACTGTACGTTCTGGTATGTTTGTTACCCGCAGGGATGAAAATATGTGTACATATTATCATCTCACATGTTTATGAAGTGTACATGTAGGTGTTTCCACACAACATTTCCTACGATATTTTGTTTGGTGAGATAGAAACAATATCTTCTTTGAACATAGAAGCTTGCCTTATCAAAAGCAAGAACCGCTACAAATAATACTCCCTTTGTCTATGATTACATGTTTTTTGCCCTTTGGCAGTAAATATTATGGAAGATCCTGAATTGACCACCTTAGGCCTTCCAGAATGTTGTCTTTCTACTGGTACAAACTTCACTTTTTGCTTCTCCGGTGCATCACATTGCAGAGATGGAGCAAACAAAAAAGTACTCCAGCTCTTATATGAATCGCGCATCTCATTGTAAACCAGTTCATGTACATCCACCGGATGCATCGAACACAATGCCTCCTAAACTACTAATATGCAATGTTGTGTTGTATAATCTCTATTTCTTAATTGCCTGGTCATCATTTGAACCTGAAGTTATACTCTTTCTGACACCGTGAAATTTGCCCTACAGAAAAGAACATAACAAAACATCAGCTTAAAAGTACTCAGTGGGGAAATAAATGGTAAAAGAAGCTTGAAGAACGTGAGAATTACCTCTCTAAAGAGCTGATTTACCAAAGATTTATCAGCAGTATTCTTTGAACTGAAGAACAGCTGATTTGCATATTGAACCCTTATGTTTGGAATATTGACTACCAAGAAATAATCACGAAGATCAGCTCCAGGAGTCCATATTTCCATACATTTCATGACAAAGACACCGCAATCATGCCTAAAAATAAGGTAAAACACAGTTGAATAACACGGATGCAAGAAGACACGTTTCACAAACGGCTGGCAATGAAGATCAAGAACCCCCATGGTTTTTAGATAGCATTACCCGTTTCCTTGTCTGGGCATAGCAGGATAGACAATTCTGAAATTATCGAAGCTATACTCTGGATCAACTATCTCTTTCCACAGTTGCTTGAAATTACCAACCTAGATTACAACACATCAGCATCCACATAACTGAAAGGTTAACATACCCCGTTACATGTAAAAACCAAGAGAGATTCGGAAAAAAAAAACTTACAAGCAAGCCTCTGACCACAACTTGATAAAGAGACTTCATACTGAATAACGAATCCATAAATACAAATAGATGGTTTTGGAGATCGACAACAAATAGAAACCAGTGCTTACAATGGCATATAGGAAAAAATAGCTGCAACAGAAAAAACATTTGAAGAGTTCATATTTTATACAGATATTAAGGGATGGGAACTAGGATAGCGATGAATAAGAGAAATGTCATATACCAGTCTACACTCATCAATTTTCTTTGCTAGACTTGCACCTTTAAAAGCATTTTGTATGAGTCTAAACTGATCTTTATTATTGTATTTGAGAATATTTTCCTGCAAAATGTAGAAAAATCAGCACACAGCAAAACATATTTTGGCATTCATATATTAAAATACATAGAGCTCGAATAAAGAGAATAATTACCCCGATATAACAGAAGACGTAATGCTTTTTGGAAACTGACGGATGGCAATCATCATACAGTTTCCGGCATAGAGCAGAAATCAAAAAGTTATTGACGTGACCCCGTGGCATCAATGACCGACCTAGAGAGAGGTAGGAGCAGCGAACTTTGCGATATATGATGGCAGTCATGCTGCTCAAACAAAGAAACCACATAAATTACAATTTGATGGGCAAAAGAGAACCTTAAGAATATTAGTTGAGCAACAGTAATGAACCAGAAAAGGACATGGATATGTACCACTGATATCTTTCGCTCAGTCCAAGTCTGCAAAACACTGCATAATACCTCCTCTCGAGAGCAGAGACCGGAAATCGATTTGCAACGGGGACAGAAGAAGGATTGGATTGAAGAACTCTCCTCGGACTATAAGGTGGTTTCTCTTCTCTAGAAGAACAAGTGATGCCCTTTATACCATACCGAAAATCGGACGCGGGGGTATTATCGAAAGAGCAATCTACATCAGGCTTTGCACAACTAATAATGCTATTGGATATGACCTTGGAAGCATCATCAGGTTCTGTACACAACTGACTGCAGCTCACATTAAAATTCCTTACACCAGTAATCTGTGCATCTGGAGAATCATTGGACTGCAAGGGGAAAATGTTAATATCCTTAACATGATGTCGTCATGATCAGAAGCGCAAAAGAGCTCAGTAATTTACAAAAAAAAAATACTTACAAGTTGGGCTTTCACAATTGTGTCAGCAACAGAAACAGGAGAAGTTGTACATTTACTCATACCAATCACACATTTTTTACCGGAAGGATTAGTATTTGATTGCTGCGAATGATCCAGAGTAAGCATCAGTACAACGGAAAAATAAACTATATGTCAAGTGCAAATGAATTTTGTTTTCCCCGCAAAAAAATGAATTTTGTTTTGCAAATGAATTTGAACAAAATCATTTATAATTCTATAATAATGTTAGATCTGATTAACACGATACAAAACTGTAATATAAGTAAACTTTCATTGTAGCTCATTGTAATAGGAATCCAGATGGCAAACTTAGTTTCTAGGTATACTGGAGGAACAAATTCAGAGTTCTCGGCATTCCAGAACTGGAAAAGGAGAGCATGGACATAAACTCTAATACCTGGACTTAGATTACCCAATACTAATGTACAACATATACAGAACAATTACCAGAATCTACGAACACTAGAATGTAGTAAACTAATTAACAGGCAGAAAATGAAACATCCAGATATCAGCTCATTTAGTACTGGCCATAGAAAACTGAAACTTCACAGCATAAGAAGGACATAAACCAATAAAACTGGATCTATCTCACATATGGATTATGCACTAACCTTGTCACAAAGTCGCTGGCTGAGCGTCACAGCACAAATCGGAAATAAATCATCCACGCCACAGTGAAGGTCTGTATCAGGGTCAGAAATAGGTTTGCTGGCATTGACCATTTTGTTAGCAAGTTATTTCAAACTAGCGTTGGGAAGGAAGGCTTTTGAGCAGCAGCATCGTCTGGTACCGTGATTTGCTGTTTGCTAGTTACTTAAGCTGCACCTACTGCTTGACATGCATCACATCCTGTTGCGACCATGACAACATGCATGCAGGCGAATCAAGACTGGATGAACGAGCATTCTTACTGACGACAGGCTGGTGATCTTCACATAGTGACGACATGATGTACTAAGACAGACACATGCTGGAGATCTCTTCATCATTTCCACGCGCATAAATGCATAATGACGACACGGTCCTGAGGCTATTT
This sequence comes from Lolium rigidum, assembly GCF_022539505.1. Lineage (NCBI taxonomy): Eukaryota > Viridiplantae > Streptophyta > Magnoliopsida > Poales > Poaceae > Lolium > Lolium rigidum. The sequence goes on along the minus strand of NC_061511.1, from coordinate 6,550,393 downwards.
CTTCTTCGTTCCTCATATATGTATGCTTAGTTAGAAAGTCCTCACGGTCGCTTCAACCTCTGATTATTCAAATGGTAGTGAGAAAGGTCAAAGGTGGCACTAGCAAGTAAATTACAGTACATAATTCCAGTATCAGAGGTCAAGACATTACAGAATATGACGGTCCTTAATAGAAATCAGTAGTGAAGCGTCGGTCCTTCAGTTATTTGTTTAGGTATAGGTTGTTTCCTCTTTTATCTGTAAATTATGTTCAACGAGAATCAATAAAAAGAATACAGCAGACAGTTGCTATCTTCCTATAATAACAATAAGGCAGCAAATCGGGCATGACGGACAAATTAAGAGTTCTATTTTTATGTGAGTATGACATGTAGGGACACAAGATCAGTGAAACAGAAACTGAACGAAATGAGGATTGTCATTGGGTAATATGATTCTGTAGCCCTCCTACCTGATATTGTTTGGTTTAGGTTGCTGACCACATCAGAGAACAAATGGGAGAGCAACGATTGGGTATGTAAAAGGACATTTCGCATGACCCTGTTGCACCTAGTCACTTCTTCACTAGCAAACTATAGCGATCCTTCTGATCACGTGATGACAGTACTTCGATGCAGACTGTTGATTAATTCGATCGTTGTGTTTTTTCAGGGCAAAAGATTGATGCAACAGTACTAACAGTTGTTCTTGCCCTGAGAGATAAAGAAAATTTTCTCGATATATGTTATAATAACTATGGAGAACACATCGACCTCAAAAGTACACTTGTTTAACAAGCCTTCCACAGTTTTGTTATAATGTCCAACTTTTTTACTCCTTTGCAGATTTATTTAGATACACTTGTATCTTGTATCTAGACATGTTTAGTGTAGATTTACTGTATCTAGACATATTTTAGTGTATAGATACATGTTTATCTTAAATCTTCAACATCCTATGTATCTAGACAAATCTTCGACATCCTTTTCAAGCAAGATCCGTATCTACACAGTAAAAACGTGTCTTGATACAACCATATATAGAATAAGTAGACCAAAATAGCTTGCCAATCGCAAGAGTGACACCAGAGCAATCCACCAATAAGGAAAGCACAAACAGCATAGGAAATTGTTGTGAAAGTGATTACAATCCCAGCGATGAAGTGGTTACAAGCCCAGGAAATCAAAGTGCCGTCCATTTATTTAAGGCCGAGTGTTGCCTAAAAATCCGGAGGCACAAGTGATGCCAGAATAGCCTCTGGTCTAAATTCCCTTGCTACTAGTATCGCATAAGTTCTCAAATTTAACGAACAGCACTTCCTGCAAGAAAATAACAAAAAGGCTGGAACTCTTTACATTTTTAAACCAGTACGGAACTCCCTTTACAATGTTTTCACTGAGCAACGAATCTAGATGTCTGTCTCGCCAAACCCGAGGAAAATCAGCTGACAGACTTCAACGAGTTGGACCTTCAAAAAAACACAGGGTTGACTTAGTTTATTTGGTCATTATATCAGTACAAATCCAGAAGTAAAAGTGGACAAATCTGCAAGGTTCAGTCCTCAAACCTGCTTATCTTGTCAGTGGAATCAGCATTGCTGAAATCACTGAAATCCCCTGTTTCTATGGCTAGTTGCAAACCCTGAGAAGTAATGGAATTAAGTAGTCAATGTAACAGTTCAAATGAAACTATTAACAGCTCATGTCGTCATTATGCAAAATTTATCCGCGCTATTTCTGGTCACTGTTTCTTTTTATAAAATGCAAGGTGTCTGTACTAAACTTTCTCTAGGGTAAAGAGATTGACAACATGTTAATTTCCAATTTTCATGACCACCCCATTATTTTAAGCATAAGCGGTTGTTTATATCAAGAGATATAGGCATGCATGCAGAACACAACAGCCTACCATCGTGGCCAAAATATCAAGACCAACCTGTATGCCAATTGACGAAAAACGCTTCGCAGATGGCTTAATGCCTTCCTGCACAAACCAAAGGAGAATATTAATCACATGGAAAAATAGCTGTCGAAGCTTAGATTAAATATCTCAGGACATAAACTTTAAACAAAGAAAAAGCAAACGAACTGTACAAATTTGCTAATTTACCAAGAAAATATCTGCAAATGGAACTCATGAATCATGACCCGCATACAGGTGCAAGGCAGCATACATGCATAGAGGTCCAAAAATGAAGATCTAATACGGATAGTTCATGTCTCAAGCAAGAGTCTACAACACGATATAGAATCATACCAGGCGTTCTGGGAGCTTCCCACCATTTTGCTCTATGAATTGGCAGAGGTACATCACACCGGCGCATGAAAAATTCTGTTGGCAAAATACCATTAGTTACCATATGAAAAAAAAATATGACTTCATCATATTAAACAAATATAGGTAACCTCAACTTTGAAAGTGATGAAAAAGAATTTCACAGTTTGGAAGTATCATTTTATTTGATAAGAAATTAGGATACCGTAGTAAAATTTAGAAGAGGGGAGGAGGATTCAGGGCAGGCATGTCATTCCAGTAATTGCGCGAACACAGCAATCCACAAAATGCATGCAAGATTTTAAGAGATTTTCTCAGGACTTCCCTCGCAAACTTCAATCCGGCTGATTTATACATATGAACTAAGATTGGCATATCAGCAATTGTGTGCAGTGATTCCAGGTTATGTGCAACTAATGAGAGCATTTATCACAGAATTGCTCGTATGTACAAAACACATTATTCCTCGCAGTTTTTGATCGATTAAACAATACAAATTAAAGGACTGAAATAACAAAACCATTTCTAAGTGAAACCAACCTGCTTAGCTTCCATTGAATCCATCTTCTCATCCTGCAGAAGCAATACGAATTAATATAAACCTGAAAACAACAATCATATCATGCCAACCAACAGGTAAGCAGAAATACACTCACCAGACCCCAGACTAAATCCTTGATGTTCCTAATCTCTGAACCAATAGTCTCAAGCTTTAATCGTGCACCAATAACCTGAATAGAAAAGTATATATCTGAAACCATATACATTGCATGCACTTAACACAATTAATAAAGAATAAATTTTAAATTACATTTATCTATCGCACCTAGAACTATCATATGTTTTTTTACCAGGTTATCATATGTGATACTTCAAAAAATTTACTACCGAACTGATATGCACTTCTAAGAAATGTAGGTATGCAGATTCATATGAAGGTGTTACGGAGACAGTACATCATCTTTTATTTGCCCAGAAAGCGCCTTTTGCTGATCCAATTTGTCATCCAACTTCTCAATACGTTGTGTCAAATGCTTTTTAGCAGCCTGCATAATCAAAAGATACTCATTTTAGTATTAGAAAACATACAATATGAAACTACAGTCTACAAAATATCTCAAATATGACATCAAACCAAGTGGCAAAAGACAGCGAACACTTTGGAAGAAAATTTGCAGTTCATCTTCAACAGCTTCAAGTAAATATCAGTTTACGCATCGAGCAAAATTAAGATTGCTGCTGCAAATAGTAAGAAAATAGGGCACGTCCAATCAATAGCTGTTTTTTTCTGTACCCAAGATAGTTGGTTAACTAAAAGAGAATGTCATGTTAATAACCCTTTTTATAGGCAACAAGATAACATTATCAACACAACAATGACCTACCAAGTTGGACTGTCAACTAGATTTCTGGAGTAGTGCTAGTTCTATAAGCAGAAGAAACTACAAAACTCAGCATCCTAGCTATGTAGTACCATATTAGAGTCATTTAATACCTAGGACCTACCTAAATTTAACTCTTTATTCTGGAAAGGAATGGAAATGATATATTTTCTGATGAGGAACTAGGAGCAGAATTAATACTTACAGCAAGAGAGGTCTGGACTTGCTCCAGATGTTTAGTCATACTTGAAACAACGTTTGCCATGTTTTGCTTGGTGACATACATCAAGTCCGCAAAAGAGATTCCCTGTAGAAGGATTGACACTTTAAAATATTTTTTCTTCAAGAAAAATATTGTACTTACAGAAGCCGGATGATATTATAATAGTTTGAGGAGAAAAGATGCAACTTAAGAAACCACAACTAAATAAGACTGCATCCATGAATAAAAGAAAGGAGAATAGTAGAAATGATAGATCCTATAATTTTGGCAGCTAAACATATAGTGAGCAATACAGGAAAATAAAAGCCATGATGGAAAGAACATACTTTCCACCACATATAACCATAACCGAGTGCCCCAACAGTTGCCGCAGGTACTATTAGTCCCGATAATCCTGCAAAAACATTAGGAACATAGTCACCATGAATGTATCACGACAGTAAAAGTTTGTTTGCCACACAACTCACACAATAGCTAGGAATTGTTTCTGTAATAATCTACAAAAAAAAAAAAAAATAGGCATGTATCACGACAGTAAAAGTTTGTTTGACCACGCAAGTCACACAATAGCTAGGCATTTTTTCTGTAATAATCTACAAAAGAATAAAATAGGCTGAATTCATTGCCTAAGAGAAGATCATCTTCCGTAGCACGGAGAAAATGAAAACTATAGCAAGGTTCAGTGCAACAATACTGTCCAGAAGTAGGAAGAAGTGAATTAGGATAGATGAAACAAGCAGAATTTATAATCCACAAAATAACTAATGACAAGACTAGGGTGTTTGTGCATGCAACGCGTCACTAATATTGGTAGGATATTATTACCCCCAGTCAAAGACATACTATTTGACACTTTAGCATATTAACAATTTTTAGAAGAAAATGCTGCAGCAAGCAAGACAAACCTGATTGTCCAGAACCTCCGTTGAGAACAGTTATGGAGCGTGGAGAACCTAGCTGACGTACCTGCATGGCTAGGAGGCGCACCTAAAAGTAACAGGGAGTAAGTTTAGCATGACAAAATTGAATATCACGCTTTGTAATTCTTCATTCTACTGTGCAGATGTCAACCGCAACGCATCACATATGATTTGAAGCTATCAACATAACGACAGTAACAACTAAAAATCCTAGACGTTAATTTTAGATTAACTTCATAAATGACTTAAATGATGCCTTGTTGACCAGTTAAAAAGTTAGTCTAAGTAAAATTTACTTAAGGACGATAGGATACATTAATTCCAATAGTTCAAAGTATAACTCAAATGCATCTCAAGTTTAATGCACAATGTGGTAAAAGTTAATCCTTCCTTCTACAAAGCATTGCATAACAGAAAATCTTTTGAACCAACAAGGAAGTCTTCTGACAGTAACAACTCTCAACAAACTATCACGACAAGGCATCTAAGGATTTTAAGGACAAAAAATATGTGAAAGGACGTTAATGACACAATACTGAAGAGGTACTCACAACAGAATAAGAGGAACAATCTAGCATAAAAAATCTGTACTCGGGAGTTAGAATAAACCAGATTTATCTCTAGAGGTGATCTGGATTTTAGGGAAGCTATCTCATGACGTTCCCACCAAGAGACACTTCTGTAGATTAGTGTCACATATTATTACCATGAGACCACAGAGCCTACTAAATCCGCTGGATACACACCAGTTGACATCAACATATCATCACTGAACTAAATACACTAATTGCCACAGATCATGGCACGTTTCTATTTTGAAATGGGGCCAGCGTGTTGGACTAGTGGTAACAAGTCATCCACACACATTTTCATGCCGGATCAAAACAAAATGGGCATCATCACATCTACGGCAAATCAGAACAGATTCTAGCTAATATAGGTATAGCTATAAGACAAACGAGATCACGCGGCGTACCTCGTTGAGCGCGTCACTGATGCCGTGGTCCGCACCACCACCGCCACCTTCCTTCCCCTTGTCCGCCTTCTCCAGAAACTCCTGCGAGGCCCCGCGCGACACGGATCATCAAAACCAAATTAAACCGAAGCGAACCACCTCTCCCAAGGATCGGGATCGGGGTTATCGGGCGGGAAGAGCAGGTCAGAGGTCGTGGACGCGAGACGCACCTGCATCTCGGTGAGGATCTCGGAGAGGCGGCCGTTGCGGAGGACGACGGACCCGGCCATGCCGGCGCCGATGAGCATCACGACGCGGGTGACGCCGATGCCCGCCTGCGCCATCGCCATGGCTGCACGCCGCGCCTCGGAGGTGGCGCCGGTGGAGGTTGGAGGCGGAGGTGGAAACCCTAGCTTAGGTTACGGCGTGGGGCGAGGCGGGGCGATGAGCGGGTCTGTCTGGTTGGAAGGAAGGGAGAGGGGAAAATGATCGTGAAAAATGGTGGGGCCCATATGTCTGCGACTACGGGACGTGGCAAAAAAAGTCCGCACGGAACGTCCGAAGAGAAAGTCAATGAGAACCATTCGATGGATTTGGTATATTGTCTAGGCAGATCTTTTTCAGCAAGAAAGCGATGTTTTTATTGATAGCAAATGGTTCTCGTTGATTTGATTATTGCATTTTTTTTTGTGAAACACAGTGCAATCAAAGACACTCACACATACGCGTACACACTCATCCTACCTCTATGAGCATCTCCGAGAGACTGCGTCGAAAATTGATATCCGGCGGGTTTTGAGATTGACGAAGTCATCACAGGCGTCTCGCTGTCGACAGGAACGTCGCCACCCACTGAAAAATATTCCGCCTTTATGAGACAACAAAGTATCAAATCTAGGATTTAAACTCTGGTGGGCTGGGGTGCCACTGTGCTTCTAACCATCAAACCACAGGTTGGTTCTCATTTGATTATTGCACGTTTCTATCTTGATTTTGTCGGTCTCAAGGTGTGTGCGCGTTCATACGTACTTATGGGTGCATAGGAAATCTTAGTAGGTAGGATGTGCGTGTATGTGTGCTTATAGACAGTATGTAATGTGTTTTTTAGAAAAAAAAAGAGCCCCAAATAAAAATAACAAAACTAGATAAAAATATTGCTTATACATATAGAATTAATCTATAAAAATACTGACTATACGTATAGAACAATTTTTAGCATTTGCCATATCTTCTCACCATTTCTTGGGCAGTGTTTCAGAATAACGCGATGGTTCATGTGGCATTTCAAAGATACGGATGCAGCAAAAAAATATTATATACAATGACGCTTCTTTTTCAACATATCGTCGTCTGAAGTTGGTAACACCATTTTTAACTTGCATAAGAGCAACTCCAACAGTTGTGTGATATGGATGCAGCAAAAAATATAATATACAATGACGCTTCTTTTTCAACATATCGTCGCCTGAAGTTGGTAACACCATTTTTAACTTGCATACTCCCTCCGTCATCAAATAAGTGGACATCTAGCCTCTAAACTTTGTCCACAAAAGAGTGTACTCCTATCTTCCCAATGCAATTTAATTGCTTCTCTCTCATCGCACGGAAATCAAACCCAATAATATTGAGCACATATTTCTCTTGTTTTCTACATGCACTTAGCTTATTGGAGGTGAAAGAATTAAAGAGGAGAGATGCATGTACACTCTACCTCATAATTTATCTTGAAAACCCCGCAGGTACACTTATTTGTGGACGGAGGGAGTAGGCGCAACTCCAACAACCACATGATACGGAAGCAGCAAAAAATATGATATACAATGGCGCTTCTTCTTCAACCTGTTGTTGGCCGGAGGTAGTAACACTATTTTTAACTTGCATAAGAGCCTCGATTTCGTTTGAAAATATAACATGTTTTAGGAACTAGCTTAACTGAACAGAGGAAAAAAGTACTGTATTTTTTAATTTTTTTACTTGAAAAAAATACTGTATTTAAAAGAGAGAAAATTGTTTATTACTACTAGCACTATTGCAATTATTAGTACTCCCTCATTTCCATAAAACATAGTACATTTAAATTTTGACAATCTGACACATTTTTTATGCCACGGAGAGAGTACTTGACCAAGCTACTGACAACCACGACTTGGTTGACCTCTGCTCAGTCTCTCTGCCCTCTTCTCCCAATCGATGGCGCGGCGCGAGAGCGACGCATAGAGCAGAGCACGCCTTCCCCTTCCCGTTCCCCTCGCGCTGCTGCCTGCTCCCCTCACTCTACTCCATGGATGCGCTCCGCATCCGCCGCCTTCTTCTTCCCACCGCGGCCGCCGCCACCGCCGGCTACGGCCTCTACCTCCTCTACCACCACCACCGCCGCCGCGTCGCCGCGGTGCTCTCCCTCGCCGACGCGCTCTCCCAGGTCGGCTCCGACCTGGCCGACTTCCTCCGCTCCGACTCCGACGACGTCCCGCAAAGCCTCCTCCAGCTATCCAAGCTCGCCGCCTCCGACCGCGTCTCCTCCGCCGCCTCCACCCTCTCCGAGTCCGTCGCCTCCGGGCTCCTCCGCGCGCTCTCCTCCCGCCGGGATCCTTCTTCCCCGCCGCTACAAGACCGGATCTTGGACCGCCTCCTCTCCCCCGCCGGCACCGGGTTCGCCTCCGCTGTCCTCGGGAGCTTCGCCAGGAATCTCGTGCTCTCCTGCCGCGATCCCGGGGAGGCTAAGCCCAAGCCCCAGGCCCGTGGCGAGCCCGAGTGGCTAACCGCGCTGTGCAGCGACAGGGGGAAGGAGGCCGCCGCGGAGCTCGTCCGGGTGTTCGTCAGCACCGCCGTCGCCACCTACCTCAACCGATCCGTGGCCGTCCGCACCTGCACCTCTGACCAGGCGCTCGTCGCCAACCCAAAGCAGGAGGCCATGCTCAAGGACTTGCTCGTGTCCGTGTGCAACGGCGCCGTCGAGACCTTCGTCAGGACATGGAGGCAGGCCTCCAATTCTCAAACCGAGGTCACCGTGGTGCGTGAGGTGCGCGATCCAGGCCATGGCTGCGTGATGGAGAGAGTGTCGAGCACGCTGGCCGTGCCCAACAACCGGAGGCTCGTGCTGGATGTGACCGGCAGGGTCACGGCGGAGACGGTCCGGTCGCTCCTCGAGTTCTCCACCCAGCGCGTGTCTGCCGGGGCGCGGAAGAGCATTGTCGTCGCCCGGAACGAGGTCGCCGAGAGGGGCCTCGTCGCCGTCAAGTACCTCAGCGCCAAGTCTATGGCCATCTACACCTTGTGCCTCGCCATGTGCATGCACATTTCGGTCGGAATGAGGTTCATGTTGCCGGCCTAGGCCAGCTTGGTGACAGAGTTAAGTATGCAGAAGATTGCAAATTGATCCTTTCCTACACTAGCCTTTTTGTGTGCTGTTGACAAGCATTGGGAAGTAGAAATCAGGGGGTTTGTTGTAGCTGTTGGTTTGTTGTTTGTGATTGTCTGATTTGGGGTTTATATGCGGCAATTTTAGTGCAGGGTTTGATCCGGATTGTGATCGTTTCTCCTTGTAGTTTTCACCATCTTCTCTGAAGGAAGTAGTTGTCTTGTCTTGTTAGGAGTATTAGCTTATTGATGCTGACTAGTGATGTTCTTCAGCCTTCTGTGTGTATGTATTAAAACTATAAGCTATATAGGGCAACAAAGTCCAGTAAATTTGTCCACTTATGCCTGTCATTCTCACTTTGCTATGATTTGTAGAAAAACAAAGATGAATTGATCAAAGGTGTGTGCTTCAAAATTTTGCATTACTCTGTCCTAAACTACCTCATGCGTTAGGTGTAGTCCAAGTCAGACTTTGTAAAGTTTGACTAAGTTTACTATGAAAACATGACATCTGATATTGTATGCATTGGATATTATAGATGTTGATGTTCTTTATATATACTTGATCAAACTTTATGAAGTTTTTTTTTTGCTGGGATTCATATCTAGCCTACCTCAACTTGTTTAGGAAAAAGGCTTTGATATTGTTGTTGTAAACTTTATGAGGTTTGACCTTGACTAAACCTAAAATGTATGTAAATTTTGGGAGCAAGCAACACTTTTTATATGATTTCTGAACGATTAACATTATTGAACCATTCATATGTGTGACAAAAAGTAAAACACACCACTGAATTGCTCCTCAGATGGATACTGAGCGCAGTGGTGTCGGATGCGCATGTCTGCTTTATTTTTGTGATGCACATGTATTTTTCGAAAGGTCCAGCAATTGCTGGCATCCATATATTAGCAGAATAGAAGGTTAAAAACTGTCAAAGACAATGAACTTCAGGTAAAAGGAGAAAGAGCATGTATAGCTAAGAAGCTAAGAGAAAACTAACCCAAGGGAATAGTCTTTTTTGCATTCCGACTTCTTACTCTGTCCTAAAATACGGTCAAATTTTATGAAGTTTCACATTGCCTAAACCAAAAAAAAAAGTATGGTAATTTTGGGGCGCAAGCAACATTTTTGTCTGTGTGATGTACATCATGTTGTGTTATTAAGCAATTTCCGGGTGAGTTTAATTACCAAAATCAATACCACACAAGCAAAAGCAAACTTAACCACGTGCATCAGACTAAGCACATATAGGACACCTGCATGAACATCACTATTGTAGCTTCATCATCGATGATACCCATGGTGTTGTTGAAGTCACCGAAACCGTAGATGTCAGCGAGGAAGTAGTCGGACTGAGTCGAACTGTCGCGCGTAGACACTCGCCAAAAACCTTATCGCCATCTCCCGATGCAGGACCTCAATAGACGGGATTTTGGAGGCCACTATCTTGGACAATCGTGCACGCAGTCGTTGGGATGGTGTAAGGGTATTTATCTTTAATCGTTATGTTGGCAACCGATGACACCGGAACTAGAGACCGGTTAATGTTATACCTACGAAGTTTCAGTTTTATATGCATGTACGTTTTAGACTAAGGTTGTTGATGGAAGATGGTTGGAGACCCCCCCCCCCCCTAAAGGAGAAAAGTACCGGAGTTTCTTTTATATCTTGCTTTTGCTTTACTTGAGTCAATAAAGAAACACATTATTAAGAGGGATGATCTCGATGAGCTTGATGGAGATGTTAACTAGAGTCATAGTTGCTTTGACCAACAAGCTCATAGTAAAAATCCCAAATGACTAGTTTTCTCCCTTAGGCTAAAAAGGTCTTTCTTCTTCCTTGAGGAATCAGATCAACCATTCATTTTGTGTATATTGAAGCTCTCTCTCCCTCCCACGCCATTGTTGAAACAAATAAAAGGGGCCTTGATCTACAATCTCACAAAAGACATATTTCACCCCCCCTCCCCCTCCGAGTTCATCGAACTAGCTTGTTACTCTTGGGTTCGTGGGAAACCCTAGGCAGCTAGGGTCACCCATAGGATTTCAGCTTGTGATTTCCCCGTGGAAAGTTTGTGAGGTTTTGAAGGCCACCTCAAGGCCTAACATTAGTGGTTTATCTCCTACTTCGTGGAGGAGGCTCTTAGAGAAGAAGGTGAGTCTTCGTGGCGCTTCGAAATCCTTCGTGGAATCCCGCACCTCTCCAACGGTGACGTAGTTCCCGCCAAGGAGCGAACATCGGGCTTACATCTTCGTTTCTGGTGTGCCTCGGTTCTTTATATCTGAGCTCTTCACTTGTGTTCTTAACTTTGTGATAATCTTCGTGCATGGGGCACTTGTATCATCATAAAGGTTGCCTCACCTACTTTGCACCAGGCCATTTATTTATCCACAAAGCCTAAAATTTCTAAAAAAAACACAAAAATTTATAGAACATATTCTCCTCCTCTAGGTTGCTATCTATATTCTTTCAGTTGGTATCGAAGAAAGTACTCTTTCAAAGGGTTTTACCGCCTTAACAAAGAAATGGATTCCGATGGGAAAGGGAGGGTAAAACCTATACGGCCAAAGAGGTCAAGGAATTACTAGCTCATGAACAGGCCAAGTATGACCAAGACCTCGATGACCGTATGAATAAGCTACTAGACACTCGTTTTAAGGATCATTACGACAAGAGGATGCCTCTCGGTGAACCTTCGGTGGCTTCTTCGAAGAATATGGAATT